>NC_056737.1:660236970-660341970 GCF_019279795.1 Protopterus annectens | reverse complement strand
CTGGGTTCCCAGGTCCCTGATAACCACTTCTGTGCTTAGTGGATTGCCACCTATATGGTAGCTTGGGGTTACCTTGTTTTTCCCGAAGGGTATGACTATACATTTTTTGGCGTTTAACTTCAGGCCATGGCTCTGGCACCAGCTATCTGTTTCCATGAGTCCCTTCTGAAGGATATCCGTGTCCGATGCACTTTCCACTATGGCGCCCAGTTTGCAGTCGTCTGCGAACTTTGCCAGCCAAAGTCCTCCCATGTTGGCCTGTACTTCTGAGAAGTAGATGCCAAACAATAGGGGGCCAAGGACCGAGCCCTGTGGGACACCACTTGTGACCGGCTTGGAGTCTGACACAGCGCCAGCAACTCTAACCCTGTGGGTTCTGTCCTTAAGCCAGTTTGCAACCCATCTTGTGACATATGGGTTTACATTTAAGCTGGTAAGTTTTTCTACAATACCTGAGTGGGGTATTGTGTCGAAAGCCTTTGCAAGGTCAAGGTAGGCTGTATGGACTGCCTTTCCCTCATCAATGGCCTTGGTGACTGTTTCAAGAAGTCGACCAAGTTCAAAAGGCATGATCTTCCCTTGACAAAGCCAAACTGGGTCGGGTCCAATGTCTGCAAGTCCCCTATATCTTTGTTTATGAGCTCCATTATGATCCTCTCCATAGCTTTGCAGACTAGACTTGTTAAGCTTATGGGGCGGTAATTACCAGGGTCCGTGAGGCGCCTTTGTGGAGTGGGACCACAGTTGCCGTACGCCACTCCTTGGGCACGTATCCTGTGGTAAGGCTGAGATTAAACAGCTGCCTTATGTGCGGGTTTAATTCCTCATTTAGCTTCTGTAGCACACAGCCGGGGACACCATCCGGTCCCATTGATGCTGTGTTTTTAGCTTTAGAGAGAGCAGCTTTCACCTGCGCATTTGAGATGTCCGGGAGGCTACACTCGGCTGGGATAGTTATCTCTCCTTTAGGGGGGGAGAGGGGGGTGAAGTTTGCACTGAACCTGTCTGCCAGTATGTTGGCAATGTCTGTGGGTTCAGTGATTTTTGTATCATTTTGGACTAATTCTGAGCATATCTGGGAGTTTCCACCCAGGTTCCTAACATAGCTGAAAAAGGCCTTATGATTGTCCTTTGAATCCATGGCAATTTTTCTCTCAAAATTGGCCTTAGTTGATTTTATGAGTGCTCGTATTTTTTACTAATAATGATCAGGGGTGACTTCCCTTTTATGGATTTTGTTCTATCATGTAATAGCTTTCTCCTCTTATTGTAAAGTTTGTTAATGGCTGGGGTCCACCAGACTGGACGTTTGCCCTTTGTGGAAAGAGTCTTGGTTTTATTTGGGATTGCCTGATCCCTGCAGTCCTGGAGGTGTTCATAGAAGGCATTTGTAAGGGCTTCCGCAGCTTGGGTTGTGGTTTCCTCTGGCTCAGGGGCCTTGAAGGATACCACACCAGTCTTGAGTAGTGTGAAGTTAGCTTTAGAGAAGTTCTTCACTATGGTCTTTTTTGTTTGGGGTGGGGCGGATGTGGATTTCCAGTGAGATTAGTTTATGATCAGATCTCACCAATGAGGGATATACTTCGGTGTGGAGCATTTTGTCCCCATGTTTGTGACAATGAGATCTAGTATATTTTCTCCTCTCGTGGGAACAGTGACTAGCTGTTCCATGGCATTTGAATTTATGAACTCCAGGAACCGTTGGGCTAGAAAGTTAGGGCTTGAGTAATGTTCCCAGTCTATATTCGGGTAGTTGAAGTCACCCAATATGATGGTGTTTGGAGATACATTTATATCCTCCAGTGTCTTCAGGAAGGCTGTGTGGGGTTCCTGAGTTTGAGAGGGTGGCCTGTAGCATGCTACAATTTGTAGAGCAGTTTTGCCTATGGTTAGTTGCACCTGGATGGTTTCGAAGCTTGGTGCGTTGCCACCAACCTGGAGGTGTGGGTATCCTTTATGAATATGGATACACCCCCTCCTTTTGTGGTGTGGTCCGGGTTTTGGGGCCGGAACGCATGATATGAGGTAAAACCTAATAGTGCCGGGATGCTCTCAGGAGCCTTGAACCAGGTTTCAGTTACAGCACAGACATCGATGTTCTCCATACTGAGTAGGGCCTCGAGTGCGTGCATTTTGAGATTTAGACTTCTGTCATTGAGCAGCATTACCCTCAGTTTCTTCCCATTTTTGTTTTCTAGGGTGGTAGGTTTAGAATTTTAGCCTTGCTTAAAAAAGGCACTATGGGGGTGGCAAGAGCCTTAGCCAATATCCGGAATCCCAGGGGTGACAGGTGCAAGCTGTCCCTTGCAAAGCAGCGTGGCTTGTCAAGCATGTCATCCCAGGCAGACAGACACTGGATCCCCTTTGAATGACACCAGACATTAAGCCAATTGTTAAAGCTGATCATCTTGTCTCTATATTGTGGCATCATTCTTGGTGAAGGAAGGATACTGCTCAGGGTTAGGGTCATACCTGCCTGGGCTACATAATCAGAGAGCTCCACTATGTCTCTTTTCATGTAGTCCAGGGAGGTACATCTCAGGTCGTTCACACCAGCATGGACAATGACTGTGTCATATTTGTACTTGCCGTGGAGTGACCCGAAGTGCTTGTGTTATGTGGCGGATTCTAGCCCGATAGGCAGCTTACTGTGACCCTCTCCTTGTTCAGCCTGGTGAGTGGGACGTCAGTGTGTCTGACTATGGAGTCACCTATGACAAGTATGTTTGGTGTTGTATTTGGCCTTAAGGGCTGTGACTGCTTTGCACACTGCTTTTGTGGTTTATGTGTTGCTTGTGGGGTGTCTTGAGGTAGCAGTTGTTTGGGTGTCTGCTTTGGAGGCCTCTGCTGTTTAGGTAAATTTTTACTCAGAGCCTCTGAGTATGTCTTTGTGTGTTTATGTGTTTGATTCAGTGGAGTGGTAGCATTATGTGAGGCTGGTTTTGTGGTGTGTGTAGTTGCCTTCTCCTCCTGTCTGGTCTTGCCAGTCCTGAGTTGAGAGAGCTCAGCCTCCAGTTTGGCTAAATAGCTGCATCTCTCGCAAGTATTTGTGTTATGTGGGAGGAGGAGAGGGTTGTCTGTGTACATGAGGCAGTTATAACATTGCCTCAAGATTCCCAGATTCACCAGCTACTGCTCATGGCTTTGTCCAGATTTCCTGCTCCAAGCAGTTGTAGGTATGATGTGACTGAGTACATAATGTAACAGCACACACAGGTTGACAGTCTACATACCTCTCACTGGACATGTCTTTCTGGGCTGTCCAGTACTCTGCCCCATTTGTCACTCTGTTTCTCATACAGTTGTGTTTTTCTGGTAATATACTACTTAATGGAGCCCACTGAATTGTTGTAAGCACTGACACAGTTAAGTGATGGCCTTTACATCTTGCTGCTACTCTGACCTGTTGCAACCTACTGTTATACTAGCCAAATACAAAGTGACTAACAGCATTTATAATGTCTGTAGGTTTGGCCTTATGTCCCCCATTGTCTGTGGCTTTGTCCAGCTTTCTTGCAGTAACAGATTGTGGCATATTGGCAGTCTGTTGGACTCCTACCATAAGAGTACCTTACATGCAAAAGAAGTAGGTGCAGCCAGCTTTGAACCATCAGCCATGCTAATGTACTAAGCCCCATGAGCCACACTAGCCACCAGAAAGTGAGGGTTAATTCCTCACACTATCAACATCAGGCAGACATACACTGTGAACCCTGCATTTTGTGGAGCATAGAACATGTGTCCAGTTTCTTTGTTACATCCCTGGGATTGTGCAATCTGATGATATATCATTGCAAACCTACTGTTGCTGCAGTTGTATGGGAACACTGATGTATTGGGGGTAGGGGGGTCTGACATTGATATTCATGCGTCTGTCTTATGACCCCACTGTTTGGCATTGCCCTTGCATACTGCAGTGGGTTTTTAAGCCATGTGGCCTAATGCATATTATGGGACACTCAGTATTGGACAGAGGTCCTGTTGTCCCAAGTAGCTGTTACTTCTCTGCAAGTAGCCCAGCAGCCCACGCTATTACCTTGCATACATGCAGCAGGTGCATACATATGGTCCAATAGTTTAGTACCCAGTAAATTTGTTGCAAAGGAGAGTGAATTACCTTGTGAACGCAGCATTTGAGAGACATGTATTTCAGGGCTGACTCTGTCTGATGCACACAGTACACAACCAATACATGGTAAGGTACGGGTTGTGTGGTGTGGCTGGCATCCTTTTTACTATGTATGTGAGTTGGAATGAGGTGTCAGTCTCTAGGACCCTAGGTTGTCAGTACATGTGCTATGCATTACGTTTTTGCCAAAGCCAGGGCATACTGGTGATGCCTACCTCTGCCTACAGGGACAGGCTCAGGAGGTTCCTCTTCCAAGTCCCCTTGTGCCTGTTGCTGTGGGGTCCTTGGCACTGGTGGGGGCTGTGTGTTCCTTCCCTGTGATGAACCTGTCACAGCTGTTTCTGCAGGATCATATTGTGTAGCATGGCACATACTGTGAACATTTGTGCACATGTGGCTGGAGAGTACTGCGGGGCTCCACCAGATATGTCAAGGCAGCAAAACCATGACTTGAGCAGCCCAAACACACATGCTATGATGTTTCTAGTTTGTGCATGTGCCTCATTATAGCATCCTTCAGTAGGTATGTGTGCATTTCTGATGGGTCTCATTATCCATGGTTCCAGTGTGTAGGTAGCATCACCCAGCAGATGGCTGTATGGGATGCCCTCCTTGGCAAACATCTGGTACAGCTGTGATGCATTCCAGATATGAGAGTTGTGATAACTGAGAAGACTGCTGGTGCACACACTCATGATAATGCCCCAGGTATTGCACATAGTCGGGCAGTGCTTTGATGTGTACATGAGTGCTGTCTATGGCACCCAATACCTCAGGGTAGTGTGCTACATGATGGAAGAGGTGCATACTGATGGCCCCCTCCTCAGGGATGCAGGGTAAATAAATGTGCTCACCTGCATGTGTTTGCATGGCAGCCAGGAAATGGTAGAGTACCCTGAATGTAGATGCCTGTGAGATCCCCATCATGTCCCCAGCTGGTGTTTGAAAAGTACCTTTAGGTAGTATTCTAAGGGCTACACATAATTTGTTTCTACTGGGATGGGTTCCCCTATGTTGGCTCTGGGTCTGTGTTGAAGGTGGCAAAGCTCGGTGAACTCTTGTAGGATGTCCCTGTCAACATTGTAGCACTCTACAATATCCAGCTCATGTAGCTCCTGGAAGGTTACCCTGGGCCTGAACACTCTTCTCCTTCTCAGTCTAGGCCTATTGTCAGCACCAACATCAGCAATAACCTCATCCTCTAGCACATACAGATGTAGCAGAGCAACAACAGCCTCTAGCATTCTGTCAGTTAAAATTCCCAAGTCTGTACTTTAATGGTGCAGAGTATGGATGAAAAATCAGATTGCAGGGTGTATGCTTATTTAATAGTGTTCTGCTGCAGATGCAGCCTATGTGATTGGCTGACTATGATGCATTCTACCTTCCAGGTATATCATTGAGGGGGTTTGAATGGGCCAGAGTAAGTGGAACAGGGGTTATCAGTATTTTCTACACAACTGGCTTTCCCAGGTAATTTTCTTTTTTATATATATATATATATATATATATATATTGCCTTCCCTGCTAAGCACTGTGGCATGGTGTGCAAACCTGTGGCTCTGGTGTAAACAGTGCTCAGCAGTCTGGACACACCCCATGCACGGGCATGCTCAGCATAGCTTAAACCAGCAAAATATGTGCCTTGCAGCTAAACAAAGCTTAGCAGCACTAGACACCCCCCTTGCTTAGCTGAGCTGAGCAGCATACAAACAGGTGCCACTGAACTCCAATCAGCTTACACATATAGTGACACACACCCTTTATTATGTCAGCTACCTGTTCTATTGAAACCAACATGGTTCTGGGGCTACACAGGTTCAATCTACGGACACAATTGCCCATTTTTGCTAATCAATAACCTTAGGGTCTGCCTACTTAGCAACCACTGGCATCTACCATTGTACATACTGCATGCAGGACACTATAATGCATTATTCTCACATATGTCTTATTTTCAGTTTTTAAACATTTTAATATATATATATTTTTTTGCATAATGGCATGTTTGCGCATAGCTGCTTGCCACACAAATGTAATATGGGTATTAAAAATTATTTTGCATTAGTTGTTGGTCTCACAGGGCATTGTTTTGCATATATATGTGCCTACCATAACATTTCTGACCTTCTAATAGGGCTTTTACAGCCCCTGTTCAACTTTTACATTTCTGTACATGGTTATTTTCCGTGTACACTTCTGACGCAAACATGGGTTCTGTACAGATACCTAGCTGCTTCCTTGATCTCAAACACCCTCATTTGCATGCATTTCATCTGCTTATGAGGTGGCTTGCATGTTATGGACACTTCCATGTCTGCATGCTCATGCATGCCCCTCTGCTCTGTTTACTGGATCGCATGGCTGCCGGTTTCTGTGTTAGATCCATGCCACTCTGCCTACCTGGAAAATCACTCCATGTAGGCTTTACTGAATTCCCCTTTCTGCTTTTTTCAAAGCTAAATCTAGAGATGACCCAGCAGAATGAAAATGTTATCATAGTTATCTATATAAACACACTATGACAGTATTTCCAAGTTATACTATTATTTGTTGCATTAAAAAACAATGCCACTATAAATTCAGCAGAGTCTATATCGCTTAGACAAAACGGCAGATGTTCGAACACCATCTGTTCAAACTTCTAACCTCAAAGTGCAAAATCATTGAAGGCTTAGAACAGCGATTTTTTTCCCAGGGAAATAAAAATCGCTGTTCCAAGAAACACACGCACAACACAAGCACACCAAAAAAATAGCAATCCATACACTTAAAATCCTACATCTAACCCTACACTGAATTGTACATACACTACTATCTATCCACTTACCTTAACCCAAACCCTAACCCTAAGGTCTGTCACTATCGCACACTCACCTAACCTGCACCCTAAACCTAACTCACCTAACCTGCACCCTAACCCTAACATCCGCACAATCGCACACTTACCTGAACCCAACCCATAACTTTCTACCCAGTGCTTAAAATTGTGAAGCCACTGAAACAGCCCACCAAATTCTTTCCCTGGGAAAGAATTTGGTGTTCTGCGGCTTCACGATAATCAGTTTTCGAACTTCACAGTTCGAACATATGGTGTTCGAACTGGTGAAGTTTCAACAAACTAATAGGAACCCAACTCAGCAGGTTATTTATCCTAAAAACATGCTTAACAAGTTGATGGATAGAGGGTTAGGAAGAAGTGGAGGGGTTTATAGTAGATACGGACATGTTTCTAGCACTGCAACTTGTTGAGGGGTTGAAGGGTTCTATACTAGAAGACAGCATGATCTTTTGATGGCAAAGCTGTGTATGTTCTTGTAAAGGATGGCAGAAACTGAACTTGAATACCATGTGTGTGTTACTGTGTTGTGAATGCATCAGTATATACCAGAGATATGGAATCAGCAGGAACTCTTAGCTATGTCTTTCTTAATATCTGCTGTCCAAATTATTTGTTAATTCTTATATCACTACACAATGAGTACAGAATAGTGATTGAAGAGCTACTAGCAAAAAAATACGGAATTAAGGGCAAGAATATATTCTATAGAAGCAAGACTGGATTACTTAGAGGCAAAAGTGATTGACTTAGAAGACACAGTAAGAAGTAAAAACATAAAACCAACAGGAATACCTGAATAGTATGAAGGCTCAGACTATGCAAGAGCAGTGAAAAATTTACTTGTAAAATGGATTTTAATCCTGGCAGCAGAAATTTTCATAGAGAGAGCACACCATAGAACAAGGAAGCCTAGGCCAGTGATTATACAATTTTTCAATTATGAAATGAAGGCGAGAGTACTTAAGGAAGTATGGAAAGCCAGAAAAAATTAAAAATTACAGAGTAGGAGGTTTTTATAGATCAGGAATTTTCATATGAGACAAGGGGGAAGAGAAACACTTTCATCAAGATAATAAGAACTTATAGAGACTAAGGTATTAGCTGGAAGGGGGAATTGAATAAAGCCTACATGGATTAATCTTTCATATAGACATAGTGGCACAGAGCTTACATGGAAGTAAGTAGCCGTGCGATCCAGTAAACATAGCTGAGGGGGGTGCACGAGCATGCCAACATAGAAGTCTCCATGGCATGCAAATCACCTCATAAGCAGATGAATTGCATGAAAATGAGGGTGTAGAGTGATCCAGCAAGCAGATAGACAGTCCTGCAGATCCCATGTTGGTGTCAGAAGTGTACACAGAAAATTTCCGTGTACATGAAATGAAAAAGTGAACAGAGGCTGCAAAAGCCTTGTTATAAGGTCAGAAATAGCAAAGCAGACACAGATATGTGCATAACGATGCCATGTGTGTCCAAAAAGTAATGAAAAAATATTTTAAATAAATTTTTTAATACCCATATTATGTTTGCATGGCGTGCAGCAGTGTGAAAACATGCCATTAAGAAAAAAAAGTACTTAGTGTAAAAAGGAAAAAAAAAAAAATGAGACAGTAATACATTATAGGGCCTTGTATGAAGTATGAACAATGGCAGATGTCTGTGGTTGCTAAGGCGGCAGGTCTTGGAAGAGTGTAGTATCCAGGTTATGTGTATGATATGCAAATGAGCTGGGGTGACTGAATAGCAAAAATAAGTATCCATGCCCGCAAATCAAACCTGCGTAACCCCAGAATCATGTTGGTGTCCACAGAAGAGGTAGCTGACATCAAAAAGAGGTGTGTCTCTATTTCTTTAAGCACATTAGAGCACTGCAGCACCCATTTGCGCTCCGCACCGCTGAGCTGAGCAGGGGGGTGTGTCCAGTGTTGCTAAGCTTTGTTTAGCTTCGGGGCACATGTTTTAGCTGCTTTGAGCATGTTTGCATGGTGCACCACTGTGCTTAGCATGCCCGTTCATGGGGGTGTGTCTACTGACCGCTGAGCATTGTTTATACCTGAGGTGCGGGATTGAGAGCTTCACCACAGTGCAAGCAAAGAAAGCTGCCAAAAAAAGAAAAAAAAAGAAATTGACTGAGAAAGCCAATCATATATAAATTACTGATGACCCCTGTTTCACCTAAACTGGGCCATTTCAACCCCTCAGTGATGTGCTTGGCAGGTGGAATGCATCATAGTAAGCCAATCAAACAGGCTGCATCTGCAGCAGAGCACTATAAAGTATGCATGCATCCTATAATCTGATTTTCCATCCATACTCTGCACCATTGGAGTACAGACTTGGGAATTTTAACTGAGAGAATGCTAGGGACTGCTGCAACTCTGCTACATCTATATGTGCTAGATGCTGAGGTAGGTGCTGCTGCTGCTGCTGTCAGTAGGCCTAGACTGAGAAGGAAAAGAGTGTTCAGGCGCAGGGCAACCTTCCAGGAGCTACATGAGCTGGAGATTGTAGAGCCCTACAGGGTGGACAGGGATATACTACAAGAACTCACTGAGCTCTGCTGCCCTCAACACAGACCTAGAGCCAACAGAGGGGAAGCCATCCCAGTGGAAACATAGGTATGTGTACCCCTTAGGATATTAGCTACAGTTATTTTTCAAAGACCAACAGAGGACATGATGGGGGTCTCACAGGTATCAGCATTCAGGGTAGTCCATCATTTCCTGCATGCCATGCAAACATATGCTAGTGAGCATATTTATTTACCCCTCATCACTGAGGAGAGGGCCAGGAGTGTGCATCTCTTCTAATGTGTAGCACACTATCCTGAAGTACTGGGTGTCATAGATTGCTCTGAGGTCCACATTAAAGCACTGCCTGGTGAGGAGGGTAGAGTCTACATCAACTGCAAGGGGTATCACTCCATCAACTACCAAGTCATGTGCAATGCCCAGGGGATTATCATGAATGTGTGTGCTGGCAGCTCTGGCAGTTAGCATGACTCCCATATCTGGCACACATCACAGCTGTACCAGATGTTTGCTGGGGGGACATCCCATATGGCTATCTACTGCGGATGCTGGCTATGCACTGGAAACATGGATGATGACACCTATCAGAAATGAACTCATACCTACAGAAGAATTCCATAATGAGCCACATGCACAGACTAGGAACATCACAGAGCATGTGTTTGGGATGTTCAAGTCATGGTTCCAGTGCCTTGATATATCTGGTGGAGCCCTTCAGTACTCTCGAGCGACATGTGCAGAAATGTTCAAAGTATGTGCCACGCTACACAGTATGATCCTGTGGAAACAGCTGTGGCAGGATCATCACAGGGGAGGGACATAAAGCACCCCACCAGTGCCTAGGTCCCCATAGCCACACTCACAGGGGGACTCAGAGGAGGAACCAACTGAAGCTGTCCCTGTAGGCAGGCATAGGCATGCCCAGTATGGCCTGGCCTTGGCCAAAAGGTACTGCATAGCTCATGCACTGACAACATAGGATCCTAGGGACTGATACCTCACTCCGACTCACATACATATATTAAAATTGATGCCAGGCAATGCACACAGCCTGTACCAAACCATGTATTGGCTGTGTACTGCATGCATCAGACAGAGTCAGCCCTGAAACACAGGTCTCTCAGCCACTGCATTCACAAGGTAAGTCACTCTGCTATACAACAAATGCACAGTGTACTAGACTTTGGTAGCATACGTATGGACCTGCTGCATGTATGCAAGGGAATTGAGTGGGCTACTGGGCAACTTGCAGAGATCTAACAGGTACTCTGTCCAGTACTGAGTGGCCCATAATATTCATTAGGCCACATGGCTGGAAACCCCACTGCATTATGCAAGGGAAATGCCAAACAGTGGGGTCATAGGACAGATGCACAACTGTCAATGCAAGAGTACCCTACCCCCAACACATCTGTGTTCCCGCACAACTGCAGTAACAGAGTATGTTTGCAAGGATATATCAGCAGACCACACATTTCCAGGGCTGTGACATACAACCTGCCCACATATTTTATCCACAAAATGCAGGGGTCGGCTTATGTCTGTATGCTGTTGATAGTGTGAGGAATTAAACCTCGCCCTCTCTCTGGTGGCTGGTGTGGCTCACTGGGCTAAGGACATTAGCATGGGTGATGGTGTTAATGGTTTGAAGCTGGCAGCATCTACAACATTTGCATGTAAGTTGCTTGTATGGTAGGAGTCCCAGAGACTGTCTTAACACCGGAATCTGTGACTGCAAGACAGCTGGACAAAGCCAAAGCAAATGGGGGGACAGAGTGCCAAACATTCAGACAGATAGATGGTCTCCATAACCTAGAAAGTGGGTAGTATAACAGAAGGTTTCACCAGGTAGGATTAGCTGCAGGATGTAAAGGCCATCACTTAAATGTCTCAGTGGATACAACACTTCAGTACCTCCATTTTACAGTATAGTACTGGACAGCCACAACTGTATGAGGAACAGAGCAGAGATATGGGGCAATAGGTAGGACATTCTGCAAAAACATGTACAAGGAGAGGTATGCAAACTGTCACCCTCTATGTGGTGTTACAGCATGTACCTCAGCACATCAAACCTCTCAACGTCTTACAACAACAAATCTGCCTGACATATAAAGCTATGTCCAACCCAGAATTAATGGACATGCTCCACCTCAGTAAATCTAAATCCCTTAGAGCCACGCGCTCGAGGGACTTGAACCTCAGCACAGAAATAAATAGAACATGCTGGAGGGACAGATTCATAACCCAGAGGCTCCCTTCGCTCTGGAATAGAATTCCAATTCATGTTAGGCAGAGCACCTCACTGACTCTCTTCAAGAAGAATCTTGATGAGTGGATGGGGGATCGTAGGTTTGTCCCAGGATTACTTCCATGTCACTATTAGACAGAGGCACAGTAAACTAAACTTTAAAAAGGGCACAGTATACTCAAATCAAGGGGTGGCATAAGCCAAACACAATCGGGCTAGGCTTATAAATGCCCCAGGGCAGATAGCCTAGTATGAACCTATGAACCTATGAACCTATAAAGCCATGAAAATAAGTGGGACAAAGGCCCAGAAATAGATTCAAGTGTTAAATACTGCACTTATGAATGTAAAGAATTGATAGAATAACAGGTCTTGCATTACCTTGAATCTTCTGAAGTGTCTGTAGTCTGAATCTCAACTGTCTGTCATTATTTCCTAGCATCACTCTTTAATGGTTTGTCACTAATGTTCCAGAAAACTACAATGTTATGTAACACAGACCAAAGATATGAGGCAAATATCTGGGCATTCTGAGCAAATCCATACAGTTGATAGGTATGAGTCACATATTACATTCAGCAAACAGCTGAGGAATGCCTTGGACAAAATATCAGGGAGGTGCTGAAGTGTGGAAGCAGGTGCAGCAACCAATGGTCTGCAACACACAAAATTCTGGACTGGAGTACCCATAGGTCTGGCTTGGAGTCACCTTATAAGTACTGACATTCACTCTGGGCATGATCCTACACTTAGCTAACTTGATCCCATGTCTCTTGCCTCTTCTGCCCAAAGAACAGATATGTGGAAATATGTGCATACAGACAGCTATGTATGTCTCCCCTATGCCCCTTACACATTATTACCTTAGCTGTCAGTATGTGGCACACATATTTATGTTAACAAGATATGTATATACAGCTAAATAATGTGTGGACTGAAATAGACTGTCCACACATATCTACATAACACAGCTATGTTAAATACACACACAGCAAGAGTTAAGATGACATCCCTGTTATACACACACACACACACTCACACACACACACACACACACACACACACACACACACACACACACACACACACACACACACACACACACATACACACACAAGAAACTTAGAATACCCAGCTCAAAAGTCCATCAAATGAACCAAAGTCGGACAGGTGGATTAGTGCTTTCAATCACTTTTTAATACTGTGATCTTCTTCAGAAAACATATATAATATATATATATATATATATATATATATATATATATATATATATATATATATATATATGTGTGTGTGTGTGTGTGTGTGTATGTATGTAGGAAGGTCCGCAATTACACACAGAATGCTGGGGTTATCTGCACCTACACATCACAACAGTTGTCTGATGGTAACAGACCAAGGCCGCAAAAGGACATAATCCACACACCCACAGAACCCTGTGCCTGTGGAATATCACCCTGTAGACAGACAATGGTGAGCAGGTGGTATAATGTGCAATGGTTGTAATGCAGGCCTTGGACAGGCCATATTGTCCATGACCAATTGTCCACCAACAAAACTGCAACCAGGCAGACATGGCCATACTGAGAAGTGTGTACACACATAGCAGGGGGTATTAACAGGTATCCCACTCCTATGAGACTAAAGACAATAAGAGCAGCACACTGGACTACTCTGCAGGCCACATATGCTGTGTAATACAAGGCCACTTTGCAAAGGCCACAAGTACTGTGGCTGCATCCACAAATACAGCAGGTATAACCTGTGGATCATGCAATAAATACTGTGAGCTATAATGTGTACAAATAGATATGTAGGGATTCTAACCTCACAAGAGGTAACTCTCTGTGTGTATACAGATATATCCCCTGCAGCAGTAACAATGTGCCCACCTGGCCTATATCTGTACAATGGTTATTCATTTTATGGCCCTGTGACTAGCTGCTTTCCTCTACAGTGGCCCCCTTTACAAAGCCTGCTGATGTCATCCACCTTAACAGCACTGGCTGACATTCTCCTTTTGAGTAATCTCTGTGGCGCATGTGATAAATACTATAAAGTGTAGTGTGTACTAATAGATAGTTAGGGGTTCTAATCTCACAATGGCCATGTCTGTGTCTAAATATCACAACTTGCAGTAGTACAGATATGCTTGTCTCGGAGCAATGATTTCTACATTTTAAGGCTGTTTTCCTACTTGATGGCCTCTATATTGGTCTCCTTTATAAAGCCTGCTGATGTCATCCACTTTAACAACACTGGCTGACAGTCCACTTTCAAGTAATGTTTGTGGTGCATGCAATATGTACTGTAACACTGTTGTGTGTAGTACTAGAGAGGTTGGGGGTTCTAATCTCCCAGCAGCCAACTGTATACAATTACCTATCTGCAGCACTACGGACAACCCCATATGAGCAATCTCTGTGTAATGGTTATGCATTTTATGGACCTAAGACTTGCGGCTGGTCTCTAAATGCCCTCCCTTACAAGGCCTGCTGATGTCATCTACCTTAGGAGTACTAGCTGGCAATCCAAACTCCAATAAACTCTGTGGTGGATGTGGTAAATACAGTGATCTATACTGTGTAATAGCGCATAGGTAGATGTTCTAGTTTGCCTCCAGCTAGCTCTGTGTGTGTGTCCATGTGTGTTTGGTTATAGATATATCCCATAGTATTACTACAGACATGCCCATATGGGCTATTTCTGTGCAAAGGTAATGCATTTTACAGCCCTGTGACAAGCTCCAGGTCCTATATAGGCATCACTGAGGTCTGCCAACATCTAGGTTTGTACAGTCAGAAAACTCAGGTGGCATGTATAAATGGTAGCATACCTTCTCACAAAGTATGAATGCATAATTATGCCAGCTGCCCCTATTGTCCCAGACATGACCTTCTACACATATGCACCTAGAGAGCCATGTAGAAATACTACCATACCTTGCTGACGTCATATTTCTGCTGAGCTGCCATGCCTCCTGTGCTGCTGTATTGCTGACATGTGTCTATAGAATAGTCACTCAAACCCCTGGAAGAGACACATACACAGGCCTATGATACACCTGTGATTCTGTCACACTGCCACAAGTCTAACATCATGCACCTAAGATGCACAAGGTTTGCTATAAAGTCATGATACATGCCAGCACACAGTACCAGTCATGACCCACAACACTTGCAATGGAATAACAATACTCCACTACACAACTACATTGACAGTAATATAGTCACTCTGTGCATCAGACACATAGTTGCATGTCTCTGCATAGATGGCATGGATGGCAGGGACATGGCACAGGTATCATCACATGCACAGGGTATAGTGTGGGGGTGCCAGACACCTAGGCTGTGCCATACAGTTGGCAGCAGTGTGTGAGTCAGGAAGGGGTGCTGGTCATATGTGCCATGAAGAGGTGCCATGTGTGTCTGTTCATGACCTGCATGTGACAGTGATATTTGAAGGTGTGTGTGTACACAGTCAAGCTCGGCACTATCCCTACATGTGTGCATGTTGGACAGCTGTGGACCATACATTGCAGAGTGGGACAGTTCACCTTCTCTGGCCATGAACACAGGAACTTGCTCTGTCTGGAGTGACATTGGCACCACCACACCCAAGGTCAGATGTGGCGATAGTACCTGATGGTGACTGCTGTCTGCTGGATCCATGTCCACCATGGGATCACCCAGGACCACATGCCCATGGCCTGCCACGTCATGGTATGGACAGCACACTTCCCTCTGTAGGGCTGGAGGTACTGCCACTGTGGGGGTGTGAGTATGCACAGACAAGTGGTCTCTCAGCAGATGGTATTGCTGACCTATATCCATTTGCCTGATGCCCTACCCCAACCAGATGTTCCAGCACAGACAATGTGTGGCAAAGGTAGACACTGTCTCAGTCCACCATCTGTCTACTACATCAGTGAAATGATCCATGGCATCACCAATGTGGTGGAAGCAGTTACAGATGTCAGATTGTGCTGAATCCCTGACCCTGAGCATCTGTCTGGTGTGATTTATGTTTGGTACATGCTTGTGCCTCCATGATGGCCCTAAACATGCGGCGAGTGACCCTTGATGTGACACCTGTGACAGGAGGTGGATGGACAGCAGTCCCCCTTCAAGCACCCCTATCAATTTGTCTGTGTGGGACCTTGCCAGCTGTCTGGCTATGGCCAGTGTCTACACTCAGTGATGCCATAGTTGTTATGTCCTGTTCAATGTTGACACAATGTGACTGTTCAATATCTGTGGCCTCTGGGGACTGGGTATGTGTGGCATACTGACTGTGTGCGGGGACAATGGGGGCAGAAGAGGAATGTCAACCTCTGGGACAGATTCAGCCCCTGACAACCCCACCTGTGCTTCACTATGGCCACCATTATTATCATCAGAGCCCAATGGGAAACTGAGAACAAGTTGTGTGGGGGACAAACTCCAACCCCTCCAGGCTCACCTGTGAGGAGAAAGACAAAAATCAGTACATTATTACCTGCATTATTATGTATGATAATCCACACAGACTTATACAGATGAGGAGCCACAACTGTATTACCAGACACAAATCTCATCACTGGTCTCATGCACAACACACAAGCACACAACATACACAGACAAGACAGGCAATTTCTAACATGCAATTCAGCTACATCCAGTGAATGTTGGCAGTACACTACACCTGTTGGATATGTAATATGACAGTGTATGTGATAGATCTACACATAATACCCAGTACACCTATCCTGAGAATGATATGCCTGCTGTAGTATCACTGCCACAGGTATGTATCATCTCCCTATAGTCAGTGAACAGGCATCCTGGAGTCATTGCCTCCTGTATAGCAGGCTGAATACTTCTTCATGACTATAACTGCAAATATGTTATTGTTTGTTTCTACAAACACACAGCTGTGATTATTCATTATATGCACTGTAGTCAACTGCTCCTATATGGAACACACAACTATTCCACTCTGACTAATCATAACAGTTGTGCCTTGGGCTAAATGACAGTTCTTAACAATCATATGGTATATATAAGCCATAAAACAATGATATCACACTTAAAAGGTAGAGGATCACAGACTCCAGCCACACCTGGCACACCTATGGAAATATTAGGGAGAGAGATTATCAGCAATACCAAATGCTGCAGTGTTAGACAGTAATATGTGCATATATCCACATGTACAGTACCTAATGTGATACTGCCTACATTGCTGATATTCTGAGTATGTGTGCACAACTGTGCATTTAAACAACCCCCCAATGCAGATAGACCTGACACCCATGTACTGGTATGCAGAGTCTGCCACAACGACTAATACAGTATTACACTGGTGAATAAAGTAAGCTTACCTGGATGCTCCTCTGATGTGGACACTGTGGCACCCACCTCCAGGATGTATTGGGTGATAGATTTCTGGGAGATGGTGGTTCATTCTAGGTTTTCCAGGATGTCCTCTGTACCTATGAGGGGTTGTTCTGTTGCAGGTCCTCCACCAGTGGCAGCACGATTCCTGACCACAGCAGCTGCCCTTTGACGTGCGGCATCATATATATCTGTGGCCCTGTGTCAGACATGCTCATAGGTCTTCTCCTGATGATCACTTTGGTTAACTGCCCTGACAAGGTCACTCCACAATAATACACGATGATCACAATGTTGTCCACCCCTTGAAAGAATGTGATGATGCAGTCTGAATCTATCCAGGTTAACAACATTCTCAGCAGCTGTGACTGGAGGATGCCTGCTGCAATACATTGTTCCTGAAAGACAACAAGAAGGGGACACATTAAAGGGCTAGCTACATGGACATCTACTTTGTACAGACCTTGCACAACCAATACGGCCTGCACTATCCACTACTCCCTCACACATCATACCTCACAGTGTATCAACACACAACATGTGTGGCTATGACTAGGATAGTAGCAATACTTGGTATGTCTCTGTGTGGCATGACAGATTCTGCTGTATGTATCTACATTCATCACTACTGTCTACTGTGGTGTGTCACTTATGGGCAAGCTCACACTAATATGTCATACAGCTGTTGTCAGACAAATAGTTGTGTGATATTACACCAACTATATAGGGACAGACCAGCTACAGAGGTGTGCTCCAATGACAGATAGCAATGCAAACCTGCTGTAGTATATGTTCCCTGTAGGCAACCCACCTCCTCACTACATAGATGCTTATGGACTGTGAACATGTGCCCCATGATTGTGTTCCTTTTGGCAAAACATGTGGCTGTCTGAGAAATGGTTAGCCATTCATTGATGGCTATTGATGGATACTAGGGAATCTGGCAGTCAAATGCCAGAACCTTCAGAAAACACATATGCTACAGTAATATATGTTAGTGTATTCATAGCTTTACGTTGTATGGCCAATATGTATTCCCTGTCACTGAGGTTTGACCTGTCCCCCCCATTACTTATGGCTATGACCAAATCCTTGCTGTAGGGGGTTGACAGGCATGTTAGCCATAGCTTTCAACCAAATAGGGATGAATGTCAACAAAACAGTAACCTAGCTGGGGTACATCAGGGACAGTCAGGGACACCTGTAAAATCCCAGCAGTATGTATGTATGGCATTGCCAGACTGGGAGGTTGTGAATGACTGTACAACCTTTGATGTTACAGGAGTGTACACCCTTATGAAATGTCACTAATTCTAACACAGATTCTACTAGCTTTCCAACAACAGTTGACCATTGTAGGAGGAAGTAACAGGGGCAGAGCAGGTATTTGACTCAAAGCAAGGACAGTTATGAGGCGTGACTGTAGCTGTTGGACAGCAGAGTATCATCAACATGTCAATATCATAGAAGTATGACAGGCCTACTGTTGTAATCCCTGTTCCCCATACCTACATTCTACCATCTGCATTCCATTACATGGGGACAGCTATTGCATACCAGGTAAAGTGCAGTACTCCTTTGTTGAAGTATTCATCAGAAAATAGCTTGCAAAACCATTGTCTGCATGAGCAAAACAACATACATACCCGTTCCCCATAGGCAGTTGATTGCCTTTGTAGGTAATGTTCATTAACAGGTAATTGCTTGTGCACCAATCTATGCCTAAGACTTGCTAATTGCATCCAAAACAGCTGGGTTGCACTTTCATTACCCAATGGCATGGTACCACAGTGCAATATTTAAGGCCTCCATGTAGGCCTTGGCCTCTTTCTTAGACTTTGAGCTGGACATTAGTGAGGTGTGGAGACTACATCATCACAGAGGGTAGGTACAAATACTGTCCACTGTTGAGACGTCTGAGGTATGTACACAGTTCTGCAATATATATTTGGCCATTGTCCCATGAATTGTGATTATCTGGCAGTTCAGTGGTAAACATTGTAGGTTGAGGTCAGTAAGGAGACGTGAATGCGAGATGTCATATCCATCAGACTATGCATGCTGATGCAGTAACTGCTATTCTATCAGCTCACTAGCTGTGTTGGGGCAAACTGTGAAACATCCCTTGTTCTAGGAGGTCATGAGGTATGGTAGGTCATTAGCTTAACATGCAGCTGTGTATGTTCCAGGCTGCAGCTGCTGCTTTAGCCTAGGACACATGGGGGGAGTGTAACCTCTTTGGAGGGCAACAAGTTGCATGTGTAACTGAGGCAGCAGTGTCAGCTGTGTCATCACAGCAGAGTTTGAGTAAGGGTACCCTTTACAGTCCAATTGAGGCATGTGCATAAGGTACATCTGTTATGTAACAGTGCCAATCACAGAGCAGTAAGCGGCATATAGTTTGGCTATAGAAATATGTGCAGTGTGTCCCTACCTACAGGCATTTGACTTGCAAACATGAGTAGCAGTTAATGCAGTAGCAGCAACCTGTGTGGGTTAAAACTGCATGACTCATGCATTACTTGCTGTGTTTACAAGAATGTAATTGATGTCCACACACTGGATTTGAACCCAGTACTGTGGGTGATAAAATATACTTCATGGATGGCATTTCACAGACTGCGCTACAGAGGCATTGCTGTAGCATGTGTATTTGCAAGCTATATGTGTCACATGCAGTCTGTGACACATGTCTGCATCCATCGTTATGTGCATGGCTTTCAAAGGCAATTGTGCAGCAGGGTCCCAGTAGTACACATGTACTTTTCCATTGCTGCTTTAGCAGGTGTGTTTAAAGATGTTGCTGATAAAAGGGAACAATTACCTGCTATTATACGTCTCAACCTTTTAGAGCAATAAATATGGAAAAAACATAAATATAAGTGGGACAAAGGTCCCAAAATAAGGAAAATCTTTACATATTGCTCTTACAAACTCAGAATGTTGATAGAATAACAGGTGTTGCATTAGCATGAGTTTTCTGAAGGGTATGAAGTGTCATTTGTGATGTTCTAACCTCAATTTTTGATGACTTGTTAGTACTTTGCCAGAAAAATACAATGTTATGAAAACCAGGCCAAAAACTGGGGGCAAAACTCTGGACATTCTGCAACAATTTGTACAGTTGATAGGTATTCCTGCTATCCCAGGCCTGATGTACATTCATTATTATTTATTTGGCCATGTACTGATGTAGTGTTTGTATTACAGTCCCAGGTACGCACCCATTTTCCCATTATATGTACTAGCAGTCTGTCAGTGGCAATCAGTATATTTTGCTGGAAACACCTATGGTAATTCAGAGTTGAGTGGCCTAGTGGGCATAATGCACTGTTGTAGTTGACAGGGGTTCAAGATATGACAGGGATGATTATTTTGCTGATCTGTCTAACACTGGGAGAAACACATAAGACCATTAAGGCACTGGTAAGTAGGTTTGCATGGGTTCGCACCTTGCACCGCATGGCTGCATGCCGCTTAGCTCCAAGTAAACTCACACTAAAAATTATAAAAGAAAAAAAACAGGGGGTGATAGGACAGTGGTGAAATGGGGGCATGCAGGGGGAAAAACATTCTGAAAGTCAGTGAGGGTTGTGCAGGAAGGGTGTAGGAAAGGATCATAATTCCCATTTCTTGTACAGAAACAGCTGTGTAGGTTTTACAGAATTTGTAGAAGAATTTGGAGACTCACACCCCAGAGAGAGGGGTGAGGACAACATAAAGGTGTTAATTAATTAATTTCATAATTAATTGTGTCCAGTGGACAAGTGCAAAATGGAGAACTATGTATGGGTTGAAATTTTTTTGTGGCACAGGTGACCGCTTTTTTTTGTTTAAGGAGAGAGTGGAATGCTGGAGGAGGGATGTAGATATGTGTGAGAAGGTAAGTTGGTTAGGAGAGGTTGCATTTGCAGACAGACAAGACAGCAGACAGGGGTGGTGTGTGACGCATGAGGGGGGTAAACACCTTGGATGGGGAGGGTGTTGTGGAATGTGATGTGCATGTGCCTCCAGACAGCAGCAGCGTGACTGAGATCCTCACTCATGTGCAGTCGGCACTGCTCGTTCACTGCCCTGAAGGTGGCTGTGATGGAAGCTGGGTGCCGGGAGGGCTAGCAGGCTACAACAGGTTGTCTAGTCTGCCCTCAATCTGGTGTAGGCAACATTCATAGCTCCTATGAATAATCTTGCACACCATGGTCGGTAGTTGATCCTGGGTGACAACCCCCCCCTCCACCCCCACTCCCAGGGGGCAACAGGCCCCACCCCCTGAGGCAGTTCCACACAAAGGTGGTGCAGGGACACAGAGTGGGCATCACCGGTTTGGGTCCCAGATGTGCTGGGACCCGGTGCCATGGCTGGCTGAGGTAGAGTAGGCAGATCACTAGGAACTGGCAAACCCTGATGTGTTGTGGTTATGCAGGTAAACCAATATATACAGGTGAGCTGTGAACAAAACCATTGTTAGTAGGATGCAAAAAACTCCCTTACCAGCCTCAGTAAGAAGCTGAGATCCCTCATAAAATCCTCCAAAGCTAGTTACGAAAATAAAATTGCCAAAGATTCCAAAGACAATCGCAAGGCATTCTATACCTATGTCAAGAATCTAAATGGCGATGCTCAGATCTGCTCTGAGCTGCAACAGAATGGCATTAAATATACTGATCCCAAGGATATTGCCAATATCCTGGCAGATCGATTCAGTGCAAATGTCACCCCCCTCTCACCCCCTAACAGGCCCATCTCAATACCATAATATTGCCAAATTCCAGTAATAATGGCCACACAGGTAAAAAAACACACTCTCCAAAGCTAAGAATACAGCATCCATGGGACTAGAGACATCCCAGGCTGTGTACTACATGAACTACAAAATAAACTGACACCTCACCTAAGTGTCATGTTTAATCATAGCCTCACCTCAGGCTTCGTGCCCACTGAGTGGCACACATCTACAGTTATCCCATTCCACAAGGGGGGATCCACCTTGAATCCCAGGAACTACTGCCCCATCAGTCTGATGAGCCTGATCTGCAAGGCAATGGAATATATTATCATGGAACTTATAAACAAAGACAGTGGCAACCTTCAAACACTGGACCCCTTGCAGTTTGGGTTCGTGAAGACAAGATCCTGTCTCCTGAACCTGACTGACTTCTTTAAATCAGTCTCCAGAGCCATGGACAAGGGTAAAGTGGTCCACACAGCCTATCTGGACCTCGCCAAGGCCTTCGACACCATCCCCCACTCTGGAATCATAGATAAACTTACTAAGTTGGGCATTAATCCATACATCACTTGATGGGTTGCCAACTAGCTTATGATAGAACCCACACTGTAAAAGCAGCCGAGTCCAAATCCAGCTCCAGACAAGTGACAAGTGGAGTACCTCAGGGTTCAGTCCTGGGACCGCTCTTGTTTGACATCTACTTCTCTGAAGTGCAGGCCAACACTGAGGGACTCTGGCTAACAAAGTTCGCAGATGACTGCAAACTGGGAGCCATTACTGAATCCCCAAATGATGTGGATATTCTACAAAAGGGCCTTACAGAAACAGATGCTTGGTGCCAGAGCCATGGGCTCAAACTCAATGCCAAGAAAAGTATATTTATCCCCTTTGGGAAAACACATGTACCCATGAATTACCACATAGGTGGCAGTACACTAAACACCTAAAGTGTGATAAGAGACTTAGGGACACAGGTGGACAGTGGTCTCACCTTCGATAACCACATCGCCACAACAGTCAGGAAATCCTTCTATGTGGCACACGTCATCACTAAGTGTTTCATCCAGAAAAAAGGAGGTCATTGTCCCACTGTACTCATCCCTCATTAGACCCATTATAGAATACATTGCCCCGTTTGGTATGTACCTCTGCAACAACTGGAAAGGCTGCAGAAATACCTCACTAAAAGAATCACAGGCCTAAAGCAGATTCTCTATGCTGACCATCTAAAAAAACTCCACCTATACTCTGTCGCATATCATCTACTCAGGCGATCTCTGCTTAACATACAAGGCCATGTCAAACCTAGAGCTGTTGGACATGCTACACTTAAAGAAATCCCAATCCCTCAGAGACACATGCTCCAGGGATCTAAATCTTGTTATCACAATGAACAAAACATGCTGGAGGGATAGGTTCCTGACCCAGAGACTCCCCAGACTCTGGAATAGACTGCCCATACATGTCAGGCAATGCACCTCTTTGGCTCTCTTCAAAAGGAATCTTGATGATTGGATGGGAGATAGGAAATTCACCCCGGGGATTGCATCAGTTGCCCTGCTAGACAGGTGTTCAGGGAAGTAAATACTGTGGGAAGAAATAGTCAGGGAATTGTTATGGCTAAGCTTGTATAGGCCTTAGGGCCAATAGTCTAGTACCAACTTATGAACCTATGAACCTAATAACAGCATGACAGAACATTGGAAATAACCCCATGACAGTTCAATGCATATTATGTGAAACACAACAATAAATAACAGAACAGTCAGTATGTTAACAGCATGCCAGTAACAGTTATAGCATAAGGCCAACAAAATAGGTAATTCAACAAGATATGTTAATATGCAACCATAGTAATACATAACATTAATAAAACACATCCCCCAAAATAAAGTTCATGGAGCAACATACGTTAATAGTAAACCATAACCAATATATAACAATAATAAAGTTATGAAGATAAGGGGTGGGAAGAAATAGAAATACATTCTATTAATACCATCATGGACTATACAGTTGACAACAGTAATGCTATCTACTCTACAGGTCCATCCTTTCTTTATGTGTAAATGTGCCCTATAGTTGATGTACCACGTACATACCTCTCAAGATATCTGCATGGGACACTATGGGCCAAGCAGTAACACCTGCAGGTACATGACTACAAAGAAAACTTGCACATGAGGTGGACCTATATAACTACCATGGTGTACTGTGGGCTGATGTACTGTTACTTTGCTATTGACATATAACCATGTCGATGATACATCTGTAACAGATGGATTATGTAACACTAATTATATTCTGTGACAGTGTGACACTCGAGAGACATGCACATTTACAGTAAAGAGAGTACACAACTGTCATGCCTTAGTTGGCAGGCATGCGGATAGAACCCAATAGCAGTGACTGGAGGGGACATGTGCCTCACATGTATTAAATGACTGCAGCAACCTTTACAAGACACACCAGGCATACAGCCATACCAAGGTTACACGTTTTATTTCTTTTATGTTAATATATTTTATTATTATTGCACATATTTCCTTTATTTTATGCAGTACTAGCACATTTGTGGTAATAATTTTAACAGTCTGTGAAATCTGAATAAACAATTATTTACACATAATATAGGCTACCTCATCCATTTACCAGTAGTCCCTGTGGAGAGACTATCTGTCATCATAATAACATTTCTGATTCAGTAATATTTATTAGTACATAGCACTGGATTCAAACCCTGGTCTATGTGTGGAAAAATGTACTTTATACACAGCATTTAACAAACTGAGCTACTGAGTCACTGCTGAACTCTGACTCACATATATTTACCTAGAGGTCAGCTGGAAACAAAATATGGCATGGTACTAATACTACAGTGTTATAGTACACTGCAGTGACAGCTGAACACACATGCATGTAATGCAATCATGACAGAGATACTTGGTAACCTATACATTACTAAATAAAATGCAGGTGTGCACAATATATTGTTACTGGGTTGAAATAATTCCACAAGTATTTCACAGCAGTTTATTACAGATACCTTTATGCATTTACTGGAACAGTTTCAAGTTTTTCTTGTATAACAATTGGCATTATGCAGCTGTAATTCCACAGTTATTGCACTACAAATGTTTTGTACATAAATGGTTCATGCTGTACTCTATTTTGGTCTTATTTGACTATAGATAGCAGAATACAGCTGTACTCACCATACTCATGGTGTAACCTGGCCAGGTGCCCTGCATGCTCTTCAAGGTTGTGAGCTTTCACCTCTGCAGCTGTTGGGAGAGAAGCACACCATTATGCATACCACTGTAGCAGACATGCAAGATTAAATATTGGTGAAACACAAGTAAACATACTTACACGCATGTGGAACATTGCCCACCCAGAATTCTTGGGCCCAGATGTCCAAGAGAGCCCTCTTCCTTCTTTTCAGGTCATCATGGTGGTAGCGAGGACACTGCTTTCCTGTGTGAGGGATACCAGCTGCACTGGTGAGGTTCCTTGTCAGCTGGTTCCAGGCCTCCACTTTGTACTCCGAGCCCTGGTAATCTTCCTGCATGAGCCGGTCTTCATGGTTTTTCACAAGGAGTCTAACCATGACTATGGACTTCTCAATGCCCCACTGCTGCACCCAAAAGTGCAAACCCTCTTCAATGCCTGCTATTGTATCATTCAGAGACAGAACTCCAACAGATGATGGTGTATTCCTGCCTACTGGGCTTAATATAGCCCTTTTTTCCACCCTTATGCACCATTGGCCAATATTAAAAAATAGAGTGTGTCACTTAGCACTGTGCAAACCAGCTCAGCTTAACTTGAGCAGTGCTTAAACTGGCTATGCTTAGTAGTGCTTAGCAGTGTACAAACCAGCTCAGCACAGCCAAGCAGTGCTTAAACAGAGATTGTTTAAGTAGTGCTTATCATGCCTTAGCAAGGATTAGCAGAGCTTAGCTGAGTGCAGCAGATAATGATTTAAAAATAATTGCCATAATTTATATTGCAAAAATAATTGCTTAATTTCCTTTCCATGTATTCAAACCCTGCACCACCTACTTCACATGAGGCCGTATCACTGTCCAGTTTGCTACATGGATATGTGGAGTGCTGCTATACTTTTACACATACCTCTAAGCCACATTTAAGCACTGCACTGAGCTGTGCAAACTGGCTAAGCAATGCTTAAACTTGACCTTTGAATCACAAATTAAATGTATCTGGTTTCCATTTTTAGATGTCTGGCACATGTCAATTGCTGTGTGCAATACAAACTTTAAAAAAAAATAAAAAAATTTAATAAATTGCTATCATGCACTTGGACAGTGCAGGGGATGTGTTACTCACCTGCGGACACAGTTAGTCACACATTCTCAACACTGATTCAATAGCCCTGTTCCATGGCTCTCCCTCAGCAATGCACCATCATTAATATGCATGTTACGCTGCTAAGGGGGAACCGTATACATGGCCATGGAACCTTCCATGTAGGCTCTACACTATGCCTACACGAAATTTATTAAATCTGGGGGTGAAACATTTATGTGCAGTTTTTATGAAGAGCTTCGCTTAGAACATTACCAAACTTTTGTAAGTCCACAGGAAGTGTTGGATTTCTTTATAAAGCTAGTGAATCTTAGACTCAGACTTCTCAACTGTCCAGATTGTTGCCCCATATGTTTAGTCTGCTCATCATAAAATTTGTGGTTCTTTGGCAAATCACCAAGGATTGTAGTTACTAAATAATGATATACATTTGATTTTTTAAAGGTTCACATGCACACTAATACACATTCTGTTAGTCTAGCAACTTTTTAAGTTTATAAGAGCAATATTTAAAGTCTGTCCCTATTTTTGATCATTTGCCCTCCCCCATAATTTGAGGCTTTGTCCAGACTTCTTGCATTAAGAAGGTAAGAAATATGCTTAGACTGATTCATAATGGTGCAGAGGGGCAACAGACCTGTAACTACGCACTACAGGCTAGAGAAAAAATAATAGCTGCCATATTGGAATGGGACATTTCTCATTTTTCAAGAAAAAATAGTAGCTAATAGACAGACAGAGAGAGAGAGAGAGAGAGAGAGATGAACTAATACAAGAAGCAAGGAAGAAGTCAAAGGTCTGTTCATGAAATTGCCAGGAGTCCTGGGAAATTAATATGTCTGATTATGCTGGGAAAGATGGACACAGATTATGAGGAAATATGATGAACATGGTAGCATATATATTTGGCATCAATCTGTATTAGAACATGAACCACCATAATGTCAACAATGAAATCATTTAGGCCACATTATCAAAACTTCTCATATCATTGTCCATGGACACAAAGTCTGAACATCAAAAAATCTTTTTTGCAATGGGTAAGTCCTCCTGCACACCACACCCCTGATATATATATATATATATATATAGATAGAGAGAGAGAGAGAGGGGTCTACTTCAAAACATCTAAAACCCATACCATCTAATTTCATAACATTGAGACCAGAACATTTAAAACCCATAACATTGAATTTCATAACATCATAAATGTGCATCAGGACATCAAACACTACACATCACAAAAAAATAACATCCCCTCCACATATAATGGCAGCAAACTACCAAACACACTTTTTACTACGTTTCTGCAGGGCCAAGCCCCCATGCACCCCCACACCCCCGTAAATTACATATACCAACTCCAAGATTGCACTACAGTTGGAAAAAGTTAATTTCCTAACCCCACTATATCAAGCCCCCCTGCAGAAAAGTAGTAAAAAGTGTGTTTGGCAGTTTGGTGTCATTATATGTAGAGGAGGATGTTATTTTGATGTGATTTGTAGTGTTAGATGTTATGGGTTTTAGATGTTCTGGTATCAATGTTATGAAATTAAATGTTATGGGTTTTAGATGTTTTGAAGGGGACTCATTCTTGATATGTTTGGAATACTCCCTGACCATTTCAGTGCAGATGTGAGTCTCTTCTGCAAGTATCTGTTGTTGGAATTTATTTGTTTAACAATGTGGTATTAAATCTGCTTGATTTGCTCAATTACAGTATGTTGATTTATAGCATCATGAGCAGACTGGAAGGCTAGGAGGGGACAAAGAGGGCAAATGCCAGAGATACAGGCTATCAGTGTGCATGACTGACACCTCATATGAGGTTCCATTTCAGCTTGAGTATGAGTGCTGTAGCATCTTTTATTTAAAATCACATAGCTGCTCAAGTCATTGTTCATAGGTTCTTAGTAAACGTATGGCCAAGGAGACCATTGAGAAGCTTGTACATATTATCTGATACTGATGGAAAGCTAACAATAGCACCTGTTAAGTAGATTTTCCTCACATATCCCAGATGACAATTTGCAGCCACCCATCCACTCAACCAGGTGAGTTTTAAATGTTGCTAGAGAAGTATTCTTCTTGATGTGTAAGGGTAGCTTATTCCACAAATGAGGAATTTACTGGATTAGGTACCTGTAACACTGTTAAGTGATGTTTAAGTGTTAGTATAAGGTTAGGTCTTTCTATGCCACTGTTTCTGTTTATGTGAAGGAGTTCAAAATGTGCTGGGTCATTTATAGTATGGACATCTAAGCAGAAATTATCTCTCAGATGTCTGAGTGACACTCAGTAAAGGGACAGGTAGTAAGACCTGAGACATTTTTGGTGAGGAAATATTAAAGTCTCTGAAGGCGGTTTAACTGCTTAATAAGGTATATGCAAAAGGTGGTATTCGTTTCAATGATAGGCCTAATAAGGGATCAATAAAGTGGGGCTACAACTATGATGGACCTTGAGGAGATATAATGAATATTTTCTAAACTCCACAGAGATACGGTGAGGAAAAGCGAGTCTTCGCCAAGAAGTGTACCAAAGTTCCTGATGGCTGTTTCATATTTAAATGGAACATTGATTATATTGTAAGAGGAAGTAATGACAGATTTATTTTATTTATTTATTTTCATTTGTCATTTGTTAACCAGGTTAGTCCAACTGAGCCAGTGGCCCGTTTTCAGTGGAGACTCGAGGAGAAAAGCTCCAGACAGTTATGAGAGAGTTACATAAAGAAAAACATCTAACAGTGAAGTTGTATGCAAACAATAAAATAATGCGCTTTACATGAGGACATATGAAATTTACAAAAGGCCTGAGAATGAGGTTTCATAAACATTACAATAATGTGCATAACATGCAGTACAAAAGTTATTTTTTTTTTAATCAACAAAAAGAGAAAGAGATGCCGATGAGATAAGACACTTGCAATAGGTGGGTGATAAAAATGTGAGAGGTGGTAAGGTGGGATTTAACTGGGATCATTGCAGTGACAGGTGGTGCCATTTAGGAGAAAAGCTTTACATTTGCATTTAAAGAGATTTATGTTAGAAATGATTCAGATGTTAAGGGGGCAATTATTCCATGCATGGGAAATACTATATCTGCAAAGAAGTTTACCCTTGTTTTTGTTTGGTTTATAGGTGTCCAAAAGAGCTGGTCAGAACTGCAGAAAGTTCTGGGAGGGGTATGATTTGATATTAGTGAGGACAGAGCAGGTCATAAAAGGAGTTTTAAGAATAGAGTATGAGTCATTTCCAGCTGGGAGTTTTGCAGGTGCTGGGGTAAGTCACCACTAGAGTTGTTTTAGTGCATGGCAGTGATGACATTTTTTAGTTTCTGCCTAGAGTCAGGGACTAGGTATTTTATTAGGTATTTTAGATTTAGTAAACTAAACTATAATGGATTTTTTGGCATTGATAGTAAACCCACAATTATCACACCAAGCATTTGTTTGGTCCTTTTTGGAGAATTTGAGTATCAGAATGAAATTTGACTACTAGTCCTGGCTAGCAATCACCAGCTGTCTCAGTTAGCCCTAATCTATTAATATCAGGTTTCTTGAAAGAGAAGTGTATATGTCAAAGAGATGTGGACCAGGGCACAGCCATCTGGTTTACCTCTGATGATGCTTTTATTTCTATAGCAAACAGCCCTGACCTTAACTGTATGTCTTCTTTCAGATAGCCAGTTAGCTGTCCAGCAAAATATGTACTTGTTACTACTGAGTTGGGTAATTTTGCCAATAATCCTACAATCAAAAATAGTATCAAAGGCCATGATAAGGCCCAGGTAGGTAGGATGCACTGTATGCTCTTTATTAATGGTCACAGTAGCCTTTTCAAAACAACTAGTTATAAAGCCAAACTGGTGTATATCCAATGATATAAGGTAATCTACCATTTGCACTTATCAAAAAGATCAGAAAATAGTAAGTTATTGGTTTTGGAGTAATCCCTGGATATAAAGAAGTTATAGGAGAAATGCAAAGCAGGACTTCATAAAGAAGATCACAGCAAGATGGTCAGAATAGACTAAGGAGGGGGGTAGCAAGTGGGACATTTTTGAGGCCAACATTAAAAAATGACTTATTTCTTTACCAGGAAAGTCTAACTGGGACAGACTCCATTTTCAGCAGAAGCCCGGGGAGAAAAGCTCCAAATGCATGTCGTTGGAATGTGGGAGGAAACCCATGCAAATTCAGGGAGGACATGCAAACTCCACAGAGAAGGCACCCTAGCCAAGAACCAAACCAGAGAATCTCTTGCTGTGAAGTAACAATGCTAACCACTGCTCCACTGCAGTATTTCACAGGTAGAAACAGTATATGTGATTAACACCTTTGCTGGGTAGGGGAATAATTTGCTCAACTGTTTTGGCATTTACAAACTCCAGAAACCACGGTTGCATGTTTGTTGGTCAAATTATATGTTTACTAGTTTATATGTAGATATTTGAAGCCACTCAAAAGAATGGTATTTGGCTCAATGATGTTCTGTTGGGGAGTCCTAGATGGCTCCTGGCATTCATCAGTGCTATCTTGTTATTGCCTGACTTTGCATTTGCTATGCTGAGTTGCTAATCAGGTGCACTCTGCCTAAAAGAGGTACTATGTGGTGTAAAAAATGTAAACAAAAAATGTGTCATTGAAGTTGCAGGCCATCCTTGGAAAATCAAAGTGGTCTGCAGACCATTTCACCTCACAGAGACAGACATTGGATCCTCCTGGAATGACAGATATTTAAGAGCCAAGTATTAAAGCCAATTATTTTATCCTTGAATTTAGGTATCATTCATTCTTGCTGAAGATAAAATGCTGCTCAATGCCTTCTTTGAAAGCAAAATAATAAAGCAAGATAGCATCTTTCTACATCCCCCAAGATAGAATGGCAAAGGTTGTGCACCACCACATGGGAAAATGCAAGGTTTTAATTGTACATTGGGTTGTGTGGGGACCTATGGGCCATAGTGTCATCTGTAATCCTTGCAACAAAGAGCTATCTGGCACCCCTATCCTTTGCCAACAAGATGCATGCTATGTTTATATATGTCTCAATGGAGTCTCCATTGCCCTCTTCAAAAGGAACCTTGACAATTGGATGGGAGAAAGGAAATTCACCCCGGGGATCATGTCAGTCGCCTTGCTAGACAGGGGTCCAGGGAAGTAAACAGTGTGGGAAGAAATAGTCAGGGAATTGTTATAGCTAGGCTTGTATAGGCTCTAGGGCCGATAGCCTAGTACCAACCTATGAACCTATTCCTGGAATCTGATGCAGGCTTCTGAGATCATACCACACCTTCAACTAGTAATCTCCCCACTGCCTTCTCTTTTTCTCCTGTACCTACCTCCAACATAAAAAACTCTTAACTAAACTTAAACCCACCAAATTAGCAGCAGACAGCCTCCCAAGTGAATACCTACAAATCGCAGCTGATGCTCTGGCCTACCCAGTATCCATCTTGATTAACCGATCTCTGTCAGAAAGTTATGTTCCCACACTGTGGAAAGTATCACATATAATTCCCCTCCACAAAGGCAGACCCTCCACAGAACTAACCAATTACTGCCCCATAGCTATTCTCTCCACTCTCCAATATAGTTGAGAGATGCATATACTCTCAGGTCTCAGACTACCTCCTTACTAACAACCTCCTTTCCAGTACTCAGCATGGTTTCCGACCAAACCATAGCACCACCACTGCCTTACTCTCCTTTACTAACACTATCCTTCAGCATAAAAACAATGGCTATCTCTCCTCTGCTACTTCCCTAGACCTATCTAAAGCATTTGACATGGTCCCACACAAACAACTTATCTCTGTCCTCAATAACCTATCCTTTTCACAATCGGTCACCAACTGGTTTTAGAGTTACCTGTCTGACCGCCAACAATCCATTGTATGGCAGAATGACATATCTCCCCAACTACCTGTCTCCATAGGGGCTCCCCAAGGATCCATCCTTGGACCCCTACTCTTCTCAGTTTACACCAATAATCTAGCCTCAGCCACCAAACATGGCACACTCATACAATACGCAGATGACTCGACCATCATCTGCTCAGCCCAGTCCCTACCAAAACTGCAAAAAGTCACACAGGAAGCCTTTTCCTCTGTTGAAACATGGTTATCCGATGCCCGATTAATACTCAACCCAAACAAAACTAAACTACTCATCTTCCAACCCACCAAACATACTCAAAACAACTCTCACTTTAACATCACGGCAAAAGACAACACCACTATATACCCAACTAAACATACCAAATTGCTAGGAGTGGAAATAGACAATAAACTAAAATTTGACATTCACATATCCATGACTATAAAAAAAAGTCCACAAAAAACTAGGAGCGTTATACAGAAATAAGCAATTTCTCACCAAAGCAGCAAAGATTTCAATAGCAAATTCCCACCTTATCTCCACCCTACTTTATGCCTCTCCAATATATACCAACCTAAGGCAATGTGATCTAAACAAGCTAGAGACCTGCTACAACAAAATCACCAAATTCGCCACAGGGGCATCCTACCGTAGTCACCACTGTCTCTCACTTGCTGAACTGGGCTGGCTTGAACTCCCTCACCTCCTTCAATGGTATCAACTCTCACTCGTCCACAAACTAGTAAACCATCCACTAAATGTCCCATCCCTCCAGAATCTACCCAACCCTATCGCACCACCAGACCACTAAGATCCAGCAGCAAAAATCACTTGCAGATCACTAAAGCCAATAACTCTGCTGGTGAAGCACTATTCTCTTGCACCATAGCCAAATTATGGAACTCACTCCCACCCACAATTACCTCCATACCATCATGCACCCACTTCAAAACTTTACTAAAAGCACAACTAAAAACATGCTGGCTATGCCTTTGCAACTCTCACTCTAATATCATCCACCCCATCCAACCACTACCTTTCTTTCCACTCCACTAACTACCTTGATTATAGCAAGCTCAGATGCTCATAAGCCAGTACTTATTATACAGCACGAACTTCTTCTTCTTGTAACATTTGTTAATGTCTGGTATGCACTTCACAGATAAAGATTCTAGTTGTCTACTGTTGTACTATGTTCTTCATCTGTAAATATGTTGTAAGTAATTGCTATGTAAATTGTTAATCAGTATGTAATCCAATGTAAATACTGTCTGTTTATTTCAACTGTGGAGCTTTTCTCCCTGGGCCTCCGCTGAAAATGGACCTACGTCCAGTCGGACACTCCCGGTCAACAAATTTAAATAAATAAATAAATAAATAAATAAATAAATAAATAAATAAATAAAATAAATAAAAATAAATAATAAGGGTACAGACTTGCACCATGCTGACTCCCAGTTACAGTAGTTGAGGTTGTAGTTGTAATGTGATGTTCAAATATTGGCTACATGGCTGACATAAGCTGGTATGATATCTAGCAGGCCACGGAGGCTTTTTAAGGATTTCTTTACTACCTCATCATATGTAGGAATGATGCTGTAGAACTATGGCAATGTAGTGTTGCTGGGATGGTGTTTACTGACCATGGGTGGGACAGAGACACTAAATTCAAGGTCTGATTAAGTAAATGAATCTCTCATACTCTCACAAGTGTAAATAGTATATGTTAGAAGTATGTTCACACTAAATATAAGGCAGTTGCTATACTTTCTCAGAAAATTGAGTGCTAATAAGTTGACTAAGTTGCTAAAGCAGACAGGGACTCATGCAGTGATGTTTTTAGGTCAGTAAATACTGATTCATTTGCTAATAGTATGTGCACACAGTAGATATCTGAAATCAGTGCAAACTAGTGATGGTTGAAAACATGCAATAATATGAGGATTCACTTCTCAGTGTAATTTTACCTGAGGATAATTGATTGCACTCATAACCCAATTAAAGTCAACACTGCTTTCGAAGCTGGGAAAAATAAGGCAGAAACAGCAATTAATTGACAGTTAAAAATTTTTGTTTTTGAAGAGTGAAGATGTAACAGACCAAAAAAAAAATATTGGCATTTACATAATTTGTATATTGATAAGGTTTTACCTCCCTTTAAAGTGCATTGCAATATCCCACCCACCTGTTCAACAGCTCATGGAAATACATATTGTAGATACGAAAATATATATAAAAAAAATCAGGCATTTTTTAACTACAAGCAAACAATTACATGTTTAAAAAAATTTAAACCTGTCATTTTTCATAATGTTTGAACATCAGGATTGTGACCATTGAAGTTTCAATGTATACCCATTGTTTATACATTCAAATATATATGGTGTGAATGTGTGAGTGCATATTCAAAATTGTCAACCCCTTTTTTTAGTTAATAGTTTTGTTTTTTTGTACTGTCATTCTCATTGAGTTAAGTCTTGACTAGTTCAGCTTTTGATGAGTAATCATAAATGTATATCAAAGTCCTAAGATGAGCAAAATCAATTTATTATAATTGTAAGTGTGACTTTATCATAACTACTAATAAACTGTAGCATACTCCCTAAAGTTTGTCAAATTTGGCCTGTGCCCTTTTTGGAATGATATTGGCAAGGTGTCCCCAGTCTAATAGGGTCTATATTATGTAGTTGAAGGTACTAAATCTCGACTACCCTTTCATAGACACATATGTGTCAAACGTCCACTAGAGTGAATGGCCATATCATTGATTTCTCTCCAAGGGAAAGAAATCTGTAGGCCAGCTAAGCACGACACAATACAACAAACACTATGAAGTGGGGGGCTGTGCCCCCTACACATCCCCTACCTAAATATACTAACTCCGAGATCACACTAGAGTGGGGAAAAGGACAGATTTAAAACATCAGCCAACCAATTTCTTTCCCTTGGAAAGAAATCGATGATGTGGCCGTTCGCTCAAGTGGATGTTCAACACATATGTGTCGATGAAAGGGTAGTCAAGATTTAGTACCTTCGACTACATAATATAGACCCATCTAATACTGTTGGCATGATAATTCATCTGGTAGTTTTCCAACATATCAGTGAAATAATGAAATTTGCCTTACCTAAACTTTGAATATGCTATTGTGTATAATGCAAAAAATAATAAATGCATAGAGAAAGAAATAGTTTTCTAAAATTCTGCCTCATATATCCAGTGCACTGTGAATCCTAGCCTATGCATAGATCTGCTTAGAATCATACTGAGTGTTTTCCAATCCAATCCTAATTTCAGTCCATGTATGGCTGTGCTTGGTGTTGCACTAATCAGTGGTGTACTGCTTTAGCTGAAGAAAGTAAATTTTATTTAAAAATCCTTCCTTGTCTCACATTTTGTCTTCACATTTAGGTTTCTCAGTACAGTCCCATACTTTCACCTCTACCAATGCCATCATGGTTCATGATGTCTCTGAAATAAGCAAATTCAAAGGGAGGTACAGAATTGCATTCATATATGTGAAATGGTAAATGTTTATTTTCAGTTATAGGAGTTCACACTACCAAGGCTGACTGTATACTCTGAACACAGAGAATTTCCTTTAAGAAAAGTGATCAGTGCACCACTGAAGGATCTTTTCACATGTTACAAAATATAGAAATGAGCATATATTTAGGCTGTTGTCTACATGCATACCTTCTTCTGCTAATGATATTCTTATACTTTAGTCGGGGATGCAATACAGTACCTAATACTACTGTAGTATTATATCTGTCTGTTTATCGATTCTCAGTTGAAGTTCATGACTCTTTACTAGCCAACAGGTATTCTGAGCCTGGTCTGTCTTTTCTATCTTCCACTTTTTTCCTGCACTTCTTTCTTTTTATAACTTCCTGGACTTCTGCATTCCACTGTCAGCTTTACTTACAGCTTTAATTCCAAACCTGGCTCAGCCACAAAACTGTTCTATAGTTTTCACACAAGTTGGTTTGAGATCCTGATATTCTTTTTCAATTAAACCTACTACTTTCTCTTCTTGAGGTGTTATTAGTTCTCTGAACTCGTAAACGTACCATTAAACCACCTTCAATGCTTATAGCCAGAAAAATAGCTGGTTCAACCAGCACCCTAGGTGAGTACTATGAACCAGTGCTCCACCCCCTTAGCTCTTTAAGTGAAGAGCAAAATGAAAAAAAAAAAAAACACTTCATTGTAATAAGCCAATCACAATAATCGGTAGTTAGATCTATGCCCCTCTCCTAGCTATTCCATTAAGTACAAAAAAAAAGGACATTCACTCTTCTGTTATACCAACCAGGTGGCCAGATCCATGACATGCCCTTCCCCCTCTCTTGTGCCCCAGCCATTCAGGTTCCATTTCTATGCCCTGTGACCAACTCTCCTTCAGCTTATTTTATTAGAAAAATAATAATACAAAAATGTTTATTTTAAACTGTAGCAAACTGTTGCTACAGTTTACAACCTGCCTGCACAGAGCTCTATAGTGCCCATACTTTAGTTAAAAAAACTGTAGCAAACAGTAGCTACAGTTTAGACCACACAGGGTGTGCTACAGTGTTCAGATTTCACAGCAAATTCAATACCATCTTTTAAAAGCCAGTATTGAATTATAGAGATTGGTATAAGCTGAGTTTGGTCTTCCATATTGTCTTCATTCAGAATTTTGTTTCCTCCACTACTTCTGAGGATGACTCTGTGGAATCCACTTCCTTCACCTCCAGGATAATTCTTCAGGGGAAACACAAGCACCAAGCCCCCTTTCAGGTATGTTGTTGTGGACTGCAATCATTAAACAATAATGAATATTAGTTTCAGACTTTGCATCCTTTAGAAAATGTATAAAATGTTTTATTCTAGCAGCTTTCTACATATCTTGAGAGATGCATTTAAATCTGTGCCTGATTTTGGATTTCTGATTTGTGAGCTAAGAAGTTAAGAGGGCAGGGTGGGGGAAGGCCATGGCTTCCACTATACTGTTTTGATAGTAGCAAACTGAGTCAGATTTCTGGCCCATTATTTATAAATGTATTTATTCACTTCTTCTCAAGCAGGTGTCTGAGGTGAACAGTTGTGCAAGTGGCTGTAACTGATGTGTGTGTGTGTGTGTGTGTGTGTGTGTGTGTGTGTGTGTGTGTGTGTGTGTGTGTGTGTGTGTATGTGCATGCACGTGTGTACTTGGTTCTTACATCTCACTAATTACAGTGTAAAGGAAGGAATTGATTAGGTAAACAGAAACATCATCACATTAGTCATGTTTTTTTAATTTTCCTTGGTTTTCTTTTTTATAGACTGATGACATTTTGTATATCATTTGGCTGAATAAACTGCACAACATGAAATCTTTGAGTTTGATGTAAATATTTTTTACTTTACTGTGAATAAACTTTTAATTAACCTTGCTTTTTGCAGGCACACTGTAATACAATGTATTACGTTTAGCTAGAACAGTCTGACTGCCCCCTTAGTACAAATGAGTAAGGCTATGAGCTGCATCTATAGTGCAGAGTTTGATTACCTCAGCCTTCATTTTTCTGCTGTGTGACTGTAACCAAATCACTTAACCAGACAGTACTCTGGGGCTGCCCCTGAAAAGGGACATATGCATCCAGTGGGCTGCCGAAGCTGTTAGCAAACTGCATTCCACAATTCTTAGGATCATGAGAATTACAGAAATACAAGGCAATTTAGTCTTACAACCATTTTTGCCTTGTCTGTACCCACCCACTGACTGAACCTTCAGTCAAGCCACTGGCGAATTTGTGAACACCCATCCAATCATCCTGTTGCCCTTTGAAGGATGATAAGATATCACATTGCTCAATTTACAGTGGGGATCTATACCAGTAATGGTGGGGAATGGTGATGTGTAAAGAACCACTTGCTCTTACCTGTTTTGTTTATTTGCTGGTGATGTTTTATTTTTCTGGTAATGAAAATTTAGATCCCTTGTTCTGGTGTTTGTGGAAATAGAAAAGCTCCAGGACCACTGGGTCAGTAATAATGCTTACAGTCTGGTAGCTTAGGGATTTTAAAATAGTGACAATCTTAGGAACCCCTAGGATCTTTCCAGTTGTTTGATATGTCTAGTGGGATACATCCCATTGGTGGCATTCTATTAAACAGATGGCTTAATTAATTGCTGAATATAATGGCATAATGGACTCTTTATGTCCTCTTCTTGATTAACTGCACTATGTGGTACTTATTGATTGCTGTTGTTAGTGATGATTAAAGGAGAGTGAATTATCAACCCCAGCAGTACCAGAGTCTCTAACAACCAGATGTAAAATGTTACACATTTAATTTTAGCCTGTTAACACACCAGGTGCCTACACGTCTAACTTCTTTTTGCAGGTTTCTATGTCTGAGGGTGACTTGACAACTCCTGTTGTCTGCATATTTTATTTATTTTACATTTGTTAACCGGGGGTGTCTGACTGAGCCAAAATGGCCCTTTTTCAGCAGAGGCCCGGGGAGAAAAGCTCCTTGAAGAAAAATTACAGACACATTTAGTTATCTAGACATGATCAGTATACACACAAATTACAAGAGACATGTTTTTACAGTGGTATGCGGCACATAAACAGTTACAGTGGAGAGAACAAACAAAAAAATATTAATTTTAAAAATAAAGGTAATTAATAGATTTGTGGTGTACAGCTGAAATTTGGAACATAGGTAGAATACATACATAGTACACAGGTACAGTACATACAATGTAGATTAGCCAGTGTTTGTGAGTAAGATTGAAAACTGTTATCAAGTGTTCTAGATTTAGTATGTATATGTTATCCGCTTTCACTAGCCTGGGGAGCAATCATGGCACTGCCAACTTTGCTTGAGATGTTGCCTGATGAAGCCTTTAAAGGAGGCTTTGGATGATGTGTTTTGAATGCTAGTAGGGACAGAGTACCATTTTTTAGCCACTGAACTACTATATAGTGCATCTCCAAAGCCATTGTAGCTGTTGGTGACTTCTAGTAGTACTTTGCTTGATGATCTAAGAGGCCTTTTGGCTGAGTGATGTTGTACTAGGTTTTTGAGGGCAGGACACTTATGGGGGAGGTAATAGATAGAATGACAGAGACAGAGCTGATTGTAGGTTAGGAGGTTGGGGAGTTCAAGCCAGTGGAGCTGTCTCAAAGCAGTACAGTGATGAGTTCTACATGAGCAATTTGCAGCAAAGAAATGGTTTGATACGGTAGAGTGACCCCAGTTTGGCATGTACTTTTTTAATAGTTAAGTTGAGATGACTATCAAATTTTAGGTGGGAGTCTATGGTTATTCCCAATAGCTTAGCCTGTGCCACTGGGGCAATTGGAGTAGCATTTGTGGAGTAGATAGTGAATTGACTGTTAGTGTTTTTCTTAGAACTGGTTATAATCATAAGCTGAGTTTTCTTTGGATCAAGGATAAGTTGGGCTTTGGTAAGGTAGTTTTCAATGTCAGAGAATGCTAGTTGAGTTGTTTGCAGGAGGGTGGGAATGTTTTGTGCAGCACAGAATAAGGTAGTGTCATCTGCATACTGAATTATAGATGCATGCTGTGTGGAGGTATGGAGGTCATTTGTGAAGACTGTGAATAGTAGTGGTCCTAAGATAGAATCCTGTAGGACTCCTATAGTTATGGGCAGCTGAGGAGAGAGATAATTTTCCCATTTCACAGTTTGGTACCGGTCAGTTAAGTAGCTTTGGAACCAGGTAAGAGTGGAATTTGATAGGTGATATTGGTTTAGTTTGTTTAGCAGGATTTGGTGTGAGAATGCTTTGGACATATAAAAAAAAAGAGTTGACACTTGTAGGCCTTCATTTTTGAGACGGTTTACTGTGTCTGTGAAGCAGAGGAGGGTTGTAGTGGTACTATGGGCAGGTCTGAAACCATGCTTAGTAGGTGACAGGATGTTGCTGTCTAGGAGATAGTTTAGCATCTGGGTATGGATGCATTTTTCTAGGATTATGGCCAGGAGGGAGAGTAAAGCAATGAGTCTGTAGTTATTAAGTTCAGTGGAGGTCCCACCTTTATGTATGGGTGTAACATAGGATATTTTCCAGAGTTTGTGCACATAGTTTTCAACAATTGATATGTTTATGAGAGCGGGGACTGGGATAGCAATATCATCTGCTGTGACTTTCAAGAAATAGCTGGGGAGTAGGTTGGCTGCTGTTGATAAGGTTTTTAGTTTGAAGAGCATGCTTTTGATTGAAGTGGTGGAAACTGTTTTGAGGGTAAAGCTTGTATTAGTGTTATTTGTGTTGGGGGGGATAGTGAGGAAGGAACTGTCCCATGATACTAAGGATAGAATTGAGTTCACAAAGTGGGAGTTGAATTGTGTTTCAATGGGAACTTTAGTGTCAGGGGTGGTTGGTTTGGGAGTAGCCTTTTAGGTGGATTTTAGTAGCTGGTTTACATTTTTCCAAAATTTTTGTGGGTTGTGTTGGTTTTTAGTTTGTAATGTTGTGTAGTAGGATTTTTTGTCCAGCCTAATGCATTTTGTTGCACGGTTGAGCAGTTCTTGGTACTTAGTTAGGCTTTGTGTTTCTTTGTTTTTTTGATAGTAAAGCCAGGCAGTGTCTCTGGACTTGATGATTTGTTTGGTTTCTTTACTGAGCCAGGGGTTTGTAGAGGTTCTAACCTTGAGTTTGCGCAATGGAGCGACAGTGTCTAGATGTTGTAGAAATGTTTTGTTGAAATATGCTACAGCCTGGTCAAGTGGGAGGGTTTTTAGGGGGGGCCCAGTCACAGTTACAGAGTAAAGTGTTGAGGACCTCAGGAGAGAATTGTTTTGTGTTTCTAGTGGATATATAGTTAGTGGTTTTGCATATGCCTGTTCTACTATGTATAAAGTATATTATGTTGTGGTCACTTAAGGTGTCTGAGACTGTCTGTGGGGGGGGGTACAATGTGGGGTTGTTAGTTAGGACCCAGTCAAGGATGGATTCCCTTTTAGATTTTTTTATCACATCTAGTTGGAATTTGGACTAGCTGCTGGTAGCCATGGAGATTTATTAGATTACTTTGTGGTTCTGATATACAGGTGAACCAATCTAAGTTGAAGTCCCCCAGAATAAGGGTTTCTTGTGAGTATGTGGAATAATACCAGGATAAGAAGTCTTCAAGGCTAGCAGGTGTATTACCAGGTAGAATATAGATCAGAATTGTGGTGATGACCTTTTTAGGGTGAAGTTGAAGTTGTGAGATAAATATGTTCCAATTATTGGGAGAGGGGTAAGAGTTTGGTAATTGATGGACAGTTAAGTTGGACTTGTACAGTAAGACAGTTCCACCCCCTTTATGAAGTGGTCTGTCTTGTCTAATGATATTGTAGCTGGTAGGGAGAACTTCTGAGTTAGCTATGTTTTTATTTAGCCAGGTTTCTGTTAAAGCAACTATGTCTGGGGAGTAGTGTGCTATTGTGGCCTGGAGTTCAAGTATTTTATTTTTGATACTTCTAATATTTATATTTAGCATTAAAAGATGGTTGGTTTTGCTGCTGTTGTTGATTTGCCCAGGGATGAAGAAAGTGGGGCTGTTATGTTCTGACATTTGTGTTGGAGCAGTTTGTGTTGGACAGGATGGATTTGGGCCTGGGTTGGAGTGGATATCCCCACTTATGGTGAGCCTGGAGTTAAAATGGTTATATAGATGTTGGAGTTTGGTGAGGAGTGTGAGAAAGTATTGTGTTTTTTTGGAGTAGGAATGAGAGCATATGTGTTTATTTCTGAATTGGTCCATTATGTAGTTCTTGAATAATTGTGGGCAGGTATTATTATAATGTGTGGTGTCTGTATATGAGAGTGCATAATGTAGTGTTGTGCTACTAAGTTTAGGGATATTGCTAGAGTCCACAAACAGGCTAAACAAACTAGTAACAGGAAAATACGGATAGGAGATAAGTGCAGACAGCAAATACATTTTGAATGTAACAATGGATGTCACTGATAGGGTTGGACAAGTAGATATGAATGTCTCAGTAAATTTTATAACCACCTATAGTGCATATAGCAAACATTGTTTGTTTATATTGAGGAAGAATTGTGATTTATTTAAGACTTTTTCAGAAATTTATCAGAAATTAGGTGAAGGCCCAATAGTAATATATAGGAAAGGGAAGAATCTCAAATCAATACTAGAAAGGTGTCATACAATATAGGTTAGGAATCTGGGTATGAGTAAATGTTTGAATTGCAATTATTGCAAGTGTATGGATGAAACTAATAATTTTCAAATGAATGGAATAACATACAAATTGAAAGGAAGGTATAACTGTAATTCAACGTTTGTAACATATTTAGCAAGATGTACATCCTGTCCATGTTTTTACATTGGTAAAACAGAAAGGAGATTACGAGACAGGGTGTACGAGCATTTATATGCTATTAAAAAGCTTAAGCTAGAAAATGCACTTGCTAAACATGTAAGTAGTAATAGAAACCATAGCTTTAAGTTTATGGTGATAGATCAAGTTAAGGTAAACCCTAGGGGTGGACCAAGAAGCCTTAAACTTGATGAGCTTGAGTTGACCTGGCAAATTAGACTTAATTCTTATAGCTACCCAGGGCTTAATGATTTTTGTATGATCAGTAGCTTGTTAAAATTAGCTAGTTTAAAGAGATGAAAAAATGTAAAATACGCAATTATGGGAACAGCTTAATATTTTTTCATAAGAGTGTTAGTACCACTTATATGTATTATTTGGGTTATCATTATGGGTTATTTTTAGTAATATTAATTGTAATACTTTCAATAATTACTTATTTCTTGATTTTATAAATGAAAAAATGAGGAGTGTTTTTTAATTGATGGATGATATGTGTTGCCCTTTTAAATTTTCTGTATCAATTAAGTGGATTTCTTGTATTTGTACACCAATCTTCGATGGTAGTTAGTATTCTGAAGAAGTCAGCATTGGAGGCTGACGAAAAGCGCTTAAATAAATTTTATTCATCTTCACAACAGTTTGTATTCGCTGTCTGCACTTATCTCCTACCCGTATTTTCCTGTTACCAATATTACTAGAGTGATAACTTGTGATGTTGTAAAGAATTACGAGAAGACAGACTAGGCTTAGTTGTGTGATAATCATGGTTATAAAGTTTAAGTTGTTTCTAGGTGGGGGGTCTGAATAGGAATTATAGGGTTGCACTAAATGTGGATGGGGAAGTAGTGTGGGTGATGTAAAAAATGCCTAGTGGGAATGAGAATGATTGGGAGTATTTTGTGTTGAGCAAGTTGGTGTGGTATAATGTGATATGACTTGAGGAGTTGTGATTGGTGGAGGTGATGTGAGGGTGAGCTGTGAGTGTGGCTGTGATTACTATAAATGTAGAGATAGTGGGGGTGGGAGGGAATAGGGGGCAGGGCAGGGGAGTGGAGAGAGCCCAAGCGTTAGCGCGGGCGAATGGAGCAGGGCAGAGCCAACCAAGACAAGAGAAAAAAGTAAGTATTACTTTACAATTCAGAACACTTTAAACAAATTCCTGAGGTCTAATGGCTTACCTGCAAGCAGAATGTAATTGCTGAAGAGCACTTGTGTCCTGGTGGGAGACTAAAATTTAAAGATGGCTCCATGCTCAGCAGGATTCTAATAGAGACTTTGTATTGGGGTGGGAGATAGCACAACGGGTGTAAACCAAGTGGAATGCAAAGAAACCAGAGAGGCAATCAGTGGAAATCAGTGAAGGCCTCAGGGGGGGTAAGTAATATTCAAACTACCTGTAAAGTGAAGGAGAGAAGAGACAGCAACGTTTATTATGGTTGGGAGTGTGTCTTCACATTGACTTGCTGATTAGTAACCAGTTTGTGCACACATTAGAGTAGGGAGATACATTAGCAATGAAGGGGAATGTATAGAGATGCAAATAAACAGGTGGGCCTCCAAGTGATACAAACTAAGGCAGAAAGCACTGAGAGGGCTGCTTGATGGTTAATTTAGTCACAGGGATGTGAATTAAATGAAAACTGTCTATTGGACAGTTAGGATTACTGCACTAGCGGGGGGGGGGGGGACACAAGGCTACAACAGTCAGTTTTATTAGCAAGCTGAGAACTACTAAGAAATACTGCTAATGTAATAGTGTCACCCTCATAAAACATACAGGTAGATTGCCTGAGTGGACTGACCCTGCTCTTGAGGCTCAAAATGTATATCCTTGTTTAGTTTGCAGTACTGCTTCCTTCTTATACTGTATGGGTTGAGTGGTAGCCGCAGACTGCAGATTTGCTTGAGTGTGCTCCTGCTCTTGAGGCTCAAAATGTTTATCCTTGTTTAGTTTGCAGTACTGCTTCCTTCTTATACTGTATGGGTGGAGAGGTAGCCGCAGACTGCAGATTTGCTTGAGTGTGCTCGGCAAGCAGAATGTAATTGCTGAAGAGCACTTATTTCTCTTTTGAATTCCTGTACCTTTCACATAGATGCTAATTAGTGATTCACTATATGCTAGTTTTTTTTTTAGTCCCAGCATGTGTCTTGTAGTTTCTTGGGGGTGTCATAATGCATTTTCAATAAATTTGAAATTCAAAAGAAAAAAAGTATACTGCTGCTCATGCTGTCTGTTTTCAATGTGATACTGTTTAGTTTCATTTAGCAAATGTCTGTCGTCTTTTCTGTAATATTTGAAATAATTTTTTTTAAATTAAATTCAAATCTTTTTTATCATTGTAAAAGTTAAAATGAAAACAGTGTATACACACTGACAGATTTGAACAGTTCTTTTCGGTAACTGAGGAGATAAAGCCAAATAATGGGATACTGGTATGGCTGTATGGGAGGGGGGCAGTCCATTACCCTGCCCATGCCCTTTTTACCCATCACCCAGCTCTGGGGAGAGCAGTCTAGATGTAGCTTAACAAACTGTCAGGTAAAGGTAATCATTGATGTACCTCTTCTTGGGGTACCTATGCATGGAGGGCCACAAATCCTGCTGATGCAGGTAGGTGTTATGATACTAAAAAGAGAATCTTTTGCCATGGATAAGCCCTCTATCCTGCCTATGGTGGACCCATTGCAACATAAAGTACTCAGTCTATTCGTTCCACTCCTCTGCTGAAGCAGTATACCTCTTAAACATATGCTACTTATCATTTAGGCAATTCCAGATACTGACAGAAAATGACAATCTAAACCAGATGTTTCTAAAGATGTGCTGTCAATTTACCTTAAGTACTCTCACTGACATCTTGAGTCTCTCCTTCACCCTTTAGCTAGAATAATACACTGGCTGCATTTGAGCATACCCAGTACAGACACATATCTAAAACTCATTTCTGTTATCTGAATTCTGGCAATAGCTGTGGTATTTCAGTTTCTGAAAACTTGTGACTAAAACAATCTATATTGTCTAGTAGTCAGTAACATTTTAGATTTCCCATAATGCCATTATTGCCTAATGACTGTTCACAGTTCCAGTCATTAACAACAATGCAAGAGACTTCTAATAGATCTACTTTTTGTCAGCTTGAGTTGGGTGTGACTATATCTATTGTAGATATGATCTGAGATTGTCTTAGTCTAAATACTTTCAGGGCAACATATTATGATGAAAGTCAAAAGCAGTCTGTCCTGTCCATTTCCTTTCTTAGACAGTATTTCACTGTGATATGGACTGTTGCTCCTTCTATTTATCAATGAAGTGGGCATAACTGCTCATTTATATATGAACACAGCGTACATAGTATACGGGCACACGCAAGAGCCCCTTCAACCTGTCTGACTTTCAAACATCTTTCATAATAGTAATTATCAATTTTTTTTTTAAATCTTCAAGCACAAGTATGCAGCAGCCCCACATCCTTCCCATTACAGTCCTAAAATTCCTCCTAGATTTGGTTGTAGAAAGAATATCTCCCTCCCATGGAATGTTTAAGTTGTTTAGAGCACTATGCAACTTCTTTTTTTTTATCAACTTCAGGTGAATATTTTTAAAACCAAAACAAAGACCTTTGGTCCTTCAATCAGACAAGGCAAACACTGAAAGTAATAATTATTTATAGGCTTTTCCTTGCAACTGTTGAAATCTTTTTTTTTTGGTAACTGCAGATATGGCTTCATTCAACCACTGCATGCAACTGCTTTAGGGAAAAAACTCACAAGCATGCCTAGATATTTCTGTATCTTTTCAGAGTTACATGTTTTACAGGATAATCAATCAACCAGAATATGGTGTTACATCCATTAATGCAGTTTCACCTTAACAAAAGTTTCACTATAAACACTATTAAGAAAAGTATGAAGACTAATTCCTCAGGTGCCGTTAAGGAATGCTTAATGAGACTGCAAAGGAAAGGATGCATTTTATTTGAGTTTGCAATATAAAGGATGCATTCCCATTGAAGACTTGACTCAGCTTTCCTTTAAGTTATTTGAGTTGCTAGTGTCTTGTTGCTTTTTCTTACTTTAAATAGTCTTCTGTCATCTCCTAACAGTAAACTTCAGTACTCTAATTTGTCCTGTAGGCTGTGATATTAAAACATCAAAAATAAGGAAAAGCATGCCTTTGTTATCCTTGCTACAGTTATCTGCATAAGTTACCACCTTCAAGATATGAATGCCCTGACATGTATTGAGTTCTATAGAACTCTTGCCAATTCTGAAAAAGAGGAGGTCACATGAAGGCATCATGTATCTCATAAATGTGAGTTAATCTCTATAGTACATGACTGTTTGACAGTCTAGGATATGGTAGCTTATAAAAAATAGGTTCCTGTTAGGCACATATAATTTTATTTGTGTCTATTATTTGTCTTCTTCTTGGTGTAGTGCTTGGGGATATCTTGTCAGTATGAAATACAATAATCATTAATGAAAATAATAAGAAATTGATTGGGGCCTCAGCTGTGATATAATGCCTTTGGCTAAGGAGCTAAAGTGCTAGTCCTGTCACTGGTATTGCTCAGTGTAGACACTGTGTTGTTTTCACATATATACGTCATCTCTGTGTCACAGAATGGGTGCCATCCAAAACATTAAAAGCCATCTTATTGACAAATAAAGCATCCATGTCCACTTGTAGAATTCACATTTCATCAAGTATGTATACTAATGAAAAGTGTGTGTATTCACATGGGTCACCACTGCAGTAGGTGTGAGCTTCTCTCTTAGATAGTATCTCTTTCTTATCATACAAGAGAGAGTTGCTAGATATACAACAACAATGTGATTCTGTGTAGGAGCCAATACTCAAAACTGAGAAACTGCAGCACTGTCACACTGGTGTGTGCTGCCCTATTATATTATATTATATTATATTATATTATATTATATTATATTATATTATATTATATTATATTATATTATATTAAAGACTGTCATTCATTTATTCACTCAGAGATTATGCACTTAATCCATTGTGGGATTATAACAGAGCTGGAAACTATTCAGGCAATCAGTGGGTGCAAGGCATAAAGACATGGGAACTCATTATGAATTATGCCTGTTCTATTACCGGGTGTCTATACACATTCATTCTTACAATGCAGAAAATTTAAAGGAATTCTATATGCCTATAACATGTCATTGGGATATGGGAAAAATTGGAGCCACAGAAAACGTCACAGGAATAGCACGAAGACTGTACATAGAAGTTAACTCATTCACTCCAACGAAGCTCAGGAAGTTTGCACTGTAACTTCCAATGGGCTGAGCCTAAGCCTTTTGACAGAATCCAATTATGTCCTCGCATTTCAAACAAATGTTCATATTTCTGAAATCATAGGGGTTATGAAAGACGTATAAATGGCAAACTCTTCAAGACAAACTATTTTTATAGTGGTAGTATTCTTTAGGTTCTAGGTCTTAAACAAAATTTTATGTCATAGTAAACACAGTAGTTATTACTTTTGTAATATTTTATAAACGACTTACAATCTCAGCAGCCACTCAAGTTACACACATACTTGTCAGCAGCATTTTTTTCATCTAGCTGAGAGCTTTCATATGCGGCTAAGTAGTTCTGTTTGTGTTACCTGGTTGTTAATATATTTAGAAAAATGTGAAAATGATATCTGTATAAATTAATATCATAAAAACAAAAGTTAATAATATCTATTTATCTGCAGTAGTCAGACATGAAGTATTAATGTAGATGAGTTTACCAATGTGTAAGCATTAAGATAAAATCTTTTAAAACCTTGTATATAGCATAGTTCTGGAATTATTGATGCAAATATGAACAAGCAATATTTAATGCCTAGAGGCATCAGTAGGAGTTAACTGCAGATGCACTTGGAGGCATCACTCGGATGTAATGAGTTAACCCAGCTAAGAACTGAACAGGAGTATATCTCATTTTATTGTATAATATCGCACTCATTTATCAACACTAAACATAAAACCTTCACCTTAAGGATCATTCATTCAACACCTTTCCACAGATATCAGATATTAATATTTCAGCAATCAGTATATGAATACTAAGATGGATATTAATTCATATAAATATAATGTTTATAGTAAGGTTTGTTGTTTTGAGAGGCACCGTGCTGTCTGGAAAAGAAATTAGATTTTTTTTTTTTACGGTGGGCAGTAGACCATGAAAATTCAGTATCAAAAGTAGTAAAGATTAGGATAAATCCTTAAAAAGACCTGTTGGACAGAATTTCAGAGTGTTTTAAACTATATGAGCATACTGTATGAGAGGCATTTTCATTTCACAGTCATTGGTTTCTGAAATTGTCATGCAGCATTTAAAACTGCCTTAGAGATGTAATCCTTCTAGGCTGTCATCCAATATGCTAGTGACCCTCAAAATAATTATGGAACTATTATGCTTTAGTACAGGGATTGCTTTAGTCATATGTTATTTTCTGGATGAACTGTTTTGTGCTGGATTAAATATTAATTCAAAAGGAAACTGTAAGAAATTCATTTATAGTTTGGATTGTGATATGACTCCAAAACACTGCAAAATTTGTACACAGAGATCACCAAGCCTTCAGACTGTGAGATATTTTAAGACAAACAAAGAATCTTCAGAAGCAATCTTCTAAAATAATGAAACATGCCATTTTCGACCCTTTCTGTCAGTGAAAACTCATATCTAAGGTTTACTTTCAGTAACTATAGCTTGCAAAAATTGAGCTATTTCTGCATCTCAGAATTGTAATTGAAAAGGTATGAACACATTCCATAGCAAGCAACGATTCTGAACTTGAAATCTAAAACAATGTTAACTGCTTCACTGAAAGCCTTCATCATTTGACCATATTCTGTTTAATATAGCACATAGACAGTGTCTAGTAACAACTAGCTATTTTACACATTGCGTACCTGAGCATGGCCAAACAATATTAAGGCATGGAACCATCATTTCACAATCATCAGAAAAAGACATTTTATTTATTAAGAACTGTCGAGCTAAAACTTTATCTGTGGAAGTGTTCATATCTATAATAGATGTTCAGTAAAGAAGAATAACACAGAAATAACCAGTAAGCTTCATTGAAGCACCAGATGATATGACTATGCCAATGTTATCAGTCAATCAGTCAATAACTAGCCAAAATTAGTTAACCTTTATAAATTCAACTTTCACTAATCAGCCTTCGGGGTGACTTGTTATGTAAGCAATAAAGAAAAAAAAAATGGCAATAAACTTAAAATGCCTTTATTGCCATACTTTCTATATTATGTTGTACAGATCATTTTTGTCAGACAGTTAAAATACTCCACTTCCATACACCTTATCATCAAGTTTTTTTTTCTGCCTATCCCATCATATAAATAAGTTAACCCCCATATTCCCAACATGGGCCTTCATTCTCAGAATATGGGCATTACTTCTTTTCTAACATCTGAATGCAACAACTGTTTTTGCCTGGCATTTTATAGCTAACGTCCTGTTTTTTTTCTAATTTAATGTTATTTACTTATTTGTTTATTTATGGTACACTGACTGAAACTACTTGCTAATAGTCAGCTATGGCTTTATTAAATACTAAACATCAAAGAACATAATGCAGCATGGAAGATGTGTGTTATGTTTATTAGCAGCCTTCTATCAGATATGTAAAAATTGTTGCTGTGATCCCTGATATTGAAAATTAAAACCTGGATTTCAATAAAAAAATCAGTAAATTCTGAAACTTATTGTAACACATTTAAAACATTTTTGCAGTGGGGCAAAAACACAGCTACTTATATTTGCAAAGCCTGAGATCACTTTGCCTCAGGTAAGGGAGTTACCACAGTCACATAATTTGTATGTATTCAGCTTAATTACAGTTCAGTTTCAAGAAATGCAGTTATGATATTTAGACTGCAATGGGTATCACACATTAATGAGTACCAGTAATAAACATCATGCCAGTATTTTAGATATGTTGAAGACAGTGGACTATACATCTTCTCCAATGACCTGACCTTTTTATAGATTAAGTTCCAGATTAGACTTACCACACTTGAAGAATGGCTATATTTTGTGAATTTGTCACCAAATCCTGTTAAAATTAAAGCTATTATATCATCAATCTAGAATATGATATAAATAGGTGATGCTGAGATGGGACTTGGCTAATGCATGAAAAAAATGCCAGCACCTTTTAATGAAGTTTTCCATTTCTTTAAGTACTTTGTGCTTCATCTGGAGCAATGCGTTTTACCTGAGTGCTACACTGATCCAAAGCTCTCAACCTTCCATCTCCAAAATGAGGAACACTAGCCCTCATAATGTGGAACAAATGGGCAAAATGTGGAACACATACTAAGATGGCTAAAATATGCTGGTTTTACCTACAAAGAAGATCTTTTAATGAATTAATATGATTTATTTCTATTTACCATGGATTTCACTTAAAAAAAATTCCCAACACTGAATGTGTTACAAACCCTTTCAATGTGGAACTTCATGGAACTTCGAGGAACATGAACTTTTTAAGAACCCAAACGAGGTACATTCCTCATAATGAGGTGCACTTGAGAGGCATGCACTGATCTTTCTAACTACCAGAATGGTCAAAGCCAAAATTGTACTTTTCTATACCCATCTGCTTGGGAAGAGGATATTTAAAATGCCATGAACAGTGTGATTTACATAAGCTTTTTAATTAATTAATCACTTGAATAAATAATTTATTATTTATGTGAATGAGTTTTTCTGGTCACACTTTCCAGCTACAACCTAGGTCTGGGGCAGTAAATGTTTAAAGATGGCATTAAAATTGCAGTAAATTAAATCATTATTTCAGACAACAGATTGCAGAAAAATAGTTGCAAAAAGTGAATTAGCGTCATGAAAATGTTTACAGTTTTTAATATACTGGACAGTGTTACAGTCATTTTGCGAACTCACTATTTACAAAAGGAATGAAAGCATAAACATTATAATACGTTTATGATCATACTTACAGGTACAAATGGATTATTTGCAAATGAAATATGAATAATATTTTACTACTACAATACTTTCTTAAAGGAAGTACAATAACAAGTATATTGTCAAGAGTATAAAACAGCTGAAGTGATTAAGTATTGGTTCAGACTGTGAACATTTAATAATAATAATAATAATAATAATAACAATTATTATTATTATTATTATTATTAATAATTATTATTATTATTATTATTATTATTATTAAAAGCCTGGTGGGAGGGGGTGGGTGTTAAGCTAAGTTCAAAAGTTAACCTGTAACCCTAAAACAGTGGTAATCATAGGTGGTAACTAGGTGGTACAGTAGATTACTTCTGAATAGGCAGTAGCAATTGTGATTTCTGATGCTTAGTGACAGGGCATTCCATTTAGCTAGGTTTGCTTTTGTGAGCATTATTTGTTTTCTGATACAATCAAGATGAAGTTATGTCTCCATAAGCTTACATCATTGCTTTGAAACTTTGAGAAGATAGCTCTTAGTTTTGATTAAGCCACAATTAGATGGGATAGGCAATAGCTTTGTTTAAAAGTAAAGTAAGACTGGCGAAGAATGTTTTTTTACAGAACTCAGGTAGCTTATTCAAAGGGTAGCAGTGGCGCTATGAGGTATTTGATAGAGAAGTGCAACTATCTGTAGACTTTGTTCATAGGCATCTGTTGTCTGTGACTTTATGACTTCAGTTTAAAGCAACTCAGGTTGGATGTGCTTAAATTTGGGAAGAAGCTAAGCATATTAATTATCATAAAACAAGCTAGAGGTGAAATATATATGTTGTTGAAAATATTGAATGGGATCAAACCAAAGGCCAAAGAACATTTCAGTTTTGACAACGAGAATGGGATTATTCCAGATATTGTTCAGCTGCAGAATTTTCGATATGCTGGTTTCATCCTTTGTGCTGCTCTAAATAACATATTTTCCAGTTTGGATGTGTTGACTGAAATATTGTTACTGCAAATGCATTCACAACCTTTGACAATCTTCTTGCAAATCTGCTTGAAAGGAGAAAGAGAAGGTCCTAGATTGTGTAATTTGCATACAGCTTTAGGTGAGAATGAAGGAAGAGAGATTTGAGGTCATTAAAAATGGCAAGAAAAGTAGGTATCCAAGGATAGTCCATGAGATGCACTAGTATGAAAATGAGTTGGATAGAAAGATTGTTGATGGCTAAGATTACAAACATTTTGGTTGAGGTGGATATTGTGAAACAAAGCTAATGGATCGTCACTTAAACCTTGATTTTTCTTGGTTTCATAATGATAGGAGACTCGCAAATGCAGAAGCTTTCCTTATATTTATGAGAGCTCTGTTCATTTTTTTCTTATTAGTTGCTCAGTAAATGGTGTCAACAGCAGAACAAATGGTAATCCATATACTAAAGTCTTTGTAGATGCCATACTGAACATGCATATGTACGCCATATTTTATCAGCCATTTATATTTAGTTTTAAAAATTAGGCAGGTGAAATTACTGATGGAATAAACGATCCTTTCGGATGGATTCATTGAAGAACCTAGAAGGAAATTATTTTTCTAAACACTTCAGTAGTTAACGTTTAAAAATTTAAGTTATGGGTTTCACAAGAGCTAACTTTTCAAGTTTCAATCATTTAGGTTGAAATAATGTGGAGGAAGGCTTGAACTAGTGTTAATTTGTACAATTAATTTATTGCACAGGTATGGAAGGTACAGTTTTGAAGTAGAAACGAGATAGGCATATAGGGCTGATTAACTGTACTTAGCAGGTGCTTCTAAATGGAGATAACTGTATATGGGAAATGAGCTATGTAGGATAGGAGTCAGTCTAAATGTCTTCTTTGAATTCTGATAAAAGATTTTTATGAAGTGATGCATAATTGAATTATATCTTCCCTATATTTAGCTGATGGTTTTCCAGAACATTTTATGATTATCTGCCATTATAGCTTATTCTAGCCATTGGAGAATGGCTGCAGCAGTCTCCAGTGATGGGAGTAAGATATTACAATATTGTAATATATCACTGTAATATATTATAGTAATATAACTAGTTACATTTTCAAAATAGTAATAAAATTGTTGTTGTTTTTCTTTCGGCTTTTCCCAATTAGGGGTTGTCACAGTGGAACTCCAGTATGCTAATGATTGGCAGTAAATTTTATGGTGCCAAGGTGCCAGCTCAATGCCCAAACTTCAATGAAGGCACGCCTATTTCATGCATGTCTTTCGAATGCCACTTGACCGCGGGGAGAACATGCAGACTCCACACAGAATGCGCTCCAGCCAAGAATCGAATGGGAGAACCTGTTGCTGTGAGGCGACAACACTACCGCTGCACCACAGCGGCTTCTCAAAATAGTAATAAAGTAATCGTAATTTATTACTTCTTTTAGTAACTAGTAACTTCAATTTCAGTTACTTTTGCTTAAATTAGTGGTTCTCAACATGGGCAATATCATCCCCTAAAGAGTGATAGAAAAATTCCGAGGGCCCTGGATAGTATGGATTGCAATCAGATGTTAGGAGGTAATAGAGACTTTGAAGGGGCAATTTGGAAAAAAAATGGCAGCATAATGTTGGCACAACTCATAACCCATAGCATTCATAATGTACCTTTCAACTGTTCCATTTCCCGGTATTGGGCTCAAAATAATATGGTGCCACAAATTCCTGACTGGCCCCATTAAATCCCAATTTCCATGTGCAGACAATGGCACCAGAACCATCCCACTCTTAAGAAGCTTCAATTAAAAAAAAAAAAAAAAAAACACACTCTGTGATGGTGGCGTCTTCTCCTTTATGGAGGACCATTTGCTACTCCTTACTGTCTACAGGAACAATTGCCAAAATCATTGATTTCATTACCCGCATGTAAATAATGCCAGAAGAGGCTAAAAGGATTCAGATTCGAGCATCTATTATTCTAATTCATTTATAGATTTTGCTTCAGTATGCATTTGGAACAATAAGATATACTGAGTTGTTGAAATCTCAACAATTTCACAGAAAATCAAGCATTGCCAGAGGCAGGGCAAAAAATGAAGGCAAAACCAGGAAAAATTGGTAGGTATGATCAAATATCATCCTACTGTTTGTAAGGTGGATGTCAAGTTACTGAGTTTGTGTTTCAAATGTCTCCTTGATGTAAAGAAATGCAGCCTAAGAGCTGGTAGCCCACAGGGCTTGTATAACACTCAGCATATCAGCACAAAAAATTTTCAACATAGCCATTAGCCAAACATAATGTGTGGAGGGGGGGTGGTGGTATAAAATCAGGAACAACTTTTCAGTAGGGTGCTTATAAACTTAGAACGGTTTTAAAATGACACATTTTGCATTAGTGTACTTTTTCTGAAGGATATAAAGAATGAAAACATTTTCAAGAAAGAACAATACATCGCAATCAACTAATAATAATAATTAGAGCTGTACTTGACTGACATAACCATAGAATTCTGCACAAGTGTGATGTTGCATTAAAATAACATAAGTGCAGCTCGTACAAACTACAGAGCCACACATTCTCTTCTGGTCATAATAGAGCAGCTGCAAGTTAGTAAATCCATGAGTAGAATGGGAAAATATTGTAACTGTCCTCTACAAGCATACATGCCGTAATTAAACTTTGTAAATACTAGGTATCTTAACTTGCAACATTAATAAAAAGTAAAAAAAAACCTTCTCCACAAAATCCAACATTTAACTTCTGCTTTAAGACTGAAAGGCAGCAACTTCAACTCTAGTGAAACTACCAAAGTGTGCTATGGATGTAAACTCAATCCGCACTTACTGTGGAATTTAAATTAGCCATGCCGAGGTAAGTGTGAGTGAGTGTATGAGTATACAAGTATGTGTGTTAGTTAAACTGGCTGTTCGCTTTTCTGTATGAGAGAGATAGTGTGTGTGTATGTGTGTCTATGTAATTTAAACTAGCCGTTCTTATGACTGATAAAGTGTGTGTGTTACTGTGTCAGAAAGTAGGTGTGTGTAAGAGTGTGTGGCTGTGTAAGAGCAGAGAAAAGGTAGATAAATGCGTGTGTGTGTGTGTGTGTGTGTGTGTGTGTGTGTGTGTGTGTGTGTGTGTGTGTGTGTGTGTGTCTGTGTGTGTGTGTGTGTGTGTGTGTGTGTGTCTGTGTGTGTGTGTGTGTGTGTGTGTGTGTGTGTGTGTGTGTGTGTGTGTGTGTGTGTGTATGTGTGTGAAACATACCTCTCAACTGTCCAAATTCAGCCCTACAATTCTGGTCTCTTTCTCATAAAATTTGTGGTTTTCCAGTAAATCGCAGATGACTGAAGTCACTAAATAATAACATATGTGTCTTTCAGACTTCATATCCTTATAAAATGCATACTAACACAAATCCCATTATTCTGTCAGCTTTCAAAGTTTATAACACCAATATTTTAAATTCTGTTCCTATTTTTGGACCTTTGTCCTCCCATTATGCTAGTCTTTTACAGATTTCTTGTGCTAAGAGGTTGAGGTATGGTACTGCAGAACTTAGAAAGTACCAAATCATTATGTTTTAAATTAAAAAAAATGTTATTTTGTATTATTTTGAAGAATTATTAAACAGGAATGCTGCAAACAGCAAGGCTGTCCTCCACACCCATGCTACTTAATCATATCATGTCTGAGATAACCGTACCACAGAATACATTTAATTCCTCAAGTTACCATACTCTTGATGCTGGTGTACATATCTTATTATCTTATCAGCCAAATGTTTGCCATCACATGTTTCAGCGTTGATCATACCTATTTCACTACATATATGTAGTATTATTTGTGCTGCTTAATAAAACAAGACATTTAACAATGCATCACATTCCACTATGAAACTTTTTATAATATTTTTAACATTGTATTTTAAGCACACATTGCTGTACTCTTAAAGAGCAATACTGCTACAGCTTATGTGTATATATATATATATATATATATATATATATATATATATATATATGCGTGTATGTATATATATATATATATATATATATATATATATATATATATATATATATATATATAATGAATACAACACCACTGCTTTGCAATTTAGTTATTTTATACATTCCAGAAACATTAATTTACTGTTTTATTCAGTCATTCTCTGATATCTGATTTAACCAATTCAGTGTTGTGAGGGAGCAGGAGCCCTTCATAGCAAACAGTGGGTGCAAAGTAGACAAATAAATCATGGATACAGTGCCAGTCTATAAGAGGATGCACACACACACACACACACACACACACACACACACACACACACACACACACACACACACACACACACACACACACTTGCTCGCTCGCTCGCACGCACGCGCACACACACACACAAACACACACACACACACACACACACACACACACACACACACACACACACACACACAGACACACGTGCACACACAAATACATACTTCATATTATATATATTCACAAACAATTTGGAGGATTGTCACTTCACCAGTGTCCTGCCTTTTAGCGATGATTAGAGGCATGAATCAGTGCTCAGCATCAGTAGCTACCAGATTTGTTTACAAAACCTACTAATGCACATTGATATTTACATAACTACAAGAGCAGAAGGTTTCTGAATCAGATTTATTTTATCCATTGATCAGACTGACTTGATACCCACATATTGACAACAACAGTGGCTTGTTATACCAATGATTGTTATGACAGACTTTAGTTTCACATTAAGATTAACAGAGTGCACAGTTATTTTATATATGTTACAGTTACTGATGTATGTTATTTTCATGATTTTCTGTAAAGGTACAGCCAATGTGACATCAGTGTGTATATGCTAGAAGTGTGTTAGGGCGGAAAGTAGAATGCAAAGTGTTTTACATGCCTATTGCCTTCTACTTTGCTTAAGATCTTTTGTTAATGCTGTAAAGGGGCTTTTACTGGTGTTTCTGTGTGAATGTATATTTTCAGAGTCAATGTTAAATTGGGGAACATTTTCACAATTATTTGAATGTTGGTATTCCATAATTCCATTTGGAGTGGGTGGAGTTACATTGTTATACATGCAAATTTTATGTTGATTAGTGTCCTGATTTTTGGCCAGTTGTACCTACTTTTCATGGGCCTTTGTCCAATTTTTTGATGTCTCCAGGTTGAGACGTATGAGTCACAATAGATCATTAGAATTAGTCTGGAGCATAATTTACTTAATTTTTTAGCATTGCAAGGAGGTGAAAGTTAATGATGTCCAGACTCTGGGTCTGCCTTGGCACTGTGGTACACTCACCCACTAAAACACCCCCTAATACTGGGACAGTTCTAGCATGATAGAGATCATATCCTTACCTTGCTGTATAATAAACAGCATTGGTTCTTCATACCACCGTCAATTGAAATCGAACTCACCACTGACTGCTTTAACACCCAATGCCCCAACCCACGGCACCAAGCAGGAATCTTTGGATGGATCTATGATCATCAACTTTTATCTTGAGAATTTTTTGTTATGTTCTATTTAAAAATTGTTTTGGGTTTCAATTTTTATTTGCTGAAAATAGACAAAATGTGATAAGTTTTTATAGGTCTTGTGGTGCTGGCTGCATATGGTTTGGTCTAATTATTATTTATGACTCGTTAGCTATACAGACTAGTCATCTTTTTCTCCTTTTCACTGTTCCCTGTTACCACAGCAGATCATCAGTCCACAGAACAAGTGGTAGTAGAGTTTTATGGTATAGAGTTGCCAGCCCAGCACCCAACTTTCCTCAGAAGGCACATACTCCACCTTGGTCCAGTTTAGAATATCCAATCCACCTGTAGCATGTTTTGGGAATGTGGCAGAAAACCCACCCAAACACAGGGTGGACATGCAGACTCCACAAAGAAGACAGCCCAGATGAGAATTGAACTGGAGAACCTCTTACTGTGAGGTGATAACACTAACTGCTGCACCACTGTGCTGCCCAGCTATAAAGACTAGTCTGCTGGAGTTTTACAACTGTTAAATGCTATTCATCATCATTGTAACATTGCGTATACAACTTTAATAATACACTTATATACATATGCTTACTTGTGTGAGTAAATCTCATTATTATAATTGATAAACTATACTTATGTAAAAGTACTGTGTTACTTTAGTTAGTAACTAGTAATAGTAATATATTAAGTTTTTTTTTAGAAAAGTAATAAGTAATAGTAATATATTACTTTCACTGAAAAGTGACTAGTAATAGTAACTTATTACTTTTATAAGTAATTAGCACAACACTGGCAGTCTTTGTTGCTCATCTAGTATTAGTCCTTAAATAATGGGAGGTGGAGTAATCTTTATTCTCTAATGTTGCTTCCATGTGATCCAAGTATTATACATGCAGCTCATTTGGTCTTTAAAAATGGATGTAAATCAAGGACATGCGTTTTTTAAAGGCAACACAACTCAGAGGCTTAAGGACTGGAGAAATATGACCTAGTGTGTCAACTGGCCAGGTGTGGTTATAGGAACTGTACCACGAGCTATTGTAAAGGTCAAAGGTTAGTTAGATTTGTAATCTATCAGAGAATAAGTTGATTTTGATAAAAGGGTGACATGATCAGGCAATACACACTAATGAATTTAGGCAGGACCACTTTGCATACATCTACAGGTGAATGTTTTGAATACTAGATTGAATGGACTAATGTTGTTACTAGCATGATTTGGTCTTGTTGTGCAAGGTAACTAGAGGAGTGAGGATGTATATTCACACTGATGCTTGGACTTGCCTGTTTATTATGATACCACCAACAAGAATTATTTTTTTGTTAGATTAGTTTTATGCCACAATGAAATATGTCTTTAAATAAACAAGTCTATATTATCTCACTGAAACGGCAATACAGCGAATGCCGTTTCAGTGACACGTAAACACCGGTCCACCACTTCTGTAAATGGCCAGAACATCAGTTTTTTTAAAAGGGAAAAAAATCATAATTCCAACCACACACAAAACACCATACCTAAGTGGGGGCTTCACCCCCCACACACCCCAATCTGGAGGGCTGTGCCCCCCACACCTCCCCTAACTAAATATACCAACTCTGAGATCACACTACAGTGCAGAAAAGGGCAATTACATGGCGGCAGCCAAGTGATTTTTTCCCTTGGAAAAAAAAATCGATGTTCTGGCCATTCGCGGAAATGATGGATTGGTGTTTACATGTCACTGAAACGGCATTCGCTGTATTGCCATTTTGGGGAGATAATATAGACCCAATAAACCAGACAGTCTGTATATCCAGTAATTAATTACTCATCCAGGCTTCAGTGGTCAAAAACTGGCATTCTATAACATACTATTACTTATAATAGTTTTAATACATTTTCCAGCATTGTAGTAGGACAGACCATCATTGCATCCTGTTTAGTTGACCTGGTCTTCAGACATTCTTAAAGATATTCACTGTGGCTATCCCTAAACTACAAAATATGTTTCCCGTAAAGCTGGAGTCTTATCAATCATTTCACAAAATATTCAAAGCTAAATTTAGAACATTTTAGAACATTCTCCTTGCCCTGTTGCTTATACTTGGCTTTGGAAGGACGTATAACTCCAAAATGACTCCTTTCTCCAGTCATCCAGCTTCTTAGTGCCTTACTGATATATAGCTAAGCAATCAAGCAAACTCTTTCATCGTGTAGAACATACATTGAAAAGTTAATTAGTTTGCATATCTTTGCATACCTTGTTGCTCTACAAAGCCCATTAATTTTCCCTATATATGACTGGCACACTGTCATTTAAACTATGGCTGCTCAGTCACAACTAAAATGAGAAATCTGTTTATCAAAGGAAGAATAGTACATATTTCAATAACTACTTTTGCAAGGGGTGCAACCCCTCCATGTAAAGGACTAGCCTTCTGTGCCCTTAACTGTTACATACAAATTCCACAGTTGCCCAACAGTGGCTAAAGGATGACATTTCCAGAACAACATCCTGCAGTCTCACACAAACTGTAATTCCAAGTTCCTACAAGTCAGGGATATCATCCACATGAAAATTAAGTGCCAACATTTGTAATTGGACTGTTAGAACCTGATCAAGTGGCCATTGATAGCAGGTAGGTCCATAGGTTCATAGGTTCATAGGTAGATACTAGGCTATCAGCCCAAGGGCCTATGTAAGCCTAGCCAACAAGGTTCCCTGGCTTATGCCACCCAAGAAAGTTATTTTCCTGTGCCACTATCGAGCAGAGACACAGAAGTGATCCTCGGGGTATATTTCCTATTTCCCATCCACTCATCAAGATTTTTCTTGAAGAGTGCTAATGAAGAACTTTGCTTGACATAGATGGGTAGCCTGTTCCAGAGTATGGCAAGTCTCTGGGACAGGAATCTATCCCTCCAGCATGTCCTGTTTATTGTGGTGACAAGGTTTAGGTCCCTAGAGTGTGTAGCTTGGAGGGATTGGGATTTCTTTAGGTGTAGCATGTCCAACAGCTCTGGGTTTGACATAGCTTTATATGTTAGGCTGAGATCACCTCGGAGTAGGCGATATACTACGGAGTAAAGCTGGAGTTTTTTGAGGTGGCCAGTGTAGGGCATTTGTTTGAGGCCAATAATCCTCTTTGTGAGGTACTTCTGTGGCCTTTCCAGCTGCTGCAGATGTCTTGTGAGGTACATTCCAAAATGGGCGCTGTACTCTATAATGGGTCTAATGAGTGTCAAGTAGAGGGGAACACTGACCTCTTTTTTCCTGGATGAGAACCCTTTTATGATGAGGTGTGCCATGTAGAAGGACATCCTGACTACTGTGGCGATATAACTATCAAAGGAGAGACTACTGTCCACCTGGGTCCCCAGGTCTCTTATCACACATTCAATGCTGCCTATGTGGTAGTTCATGGGTACAGAGTTTTTACCAAAGGGGATGACACTGCACTTTTTGGCATTGAGCTTGAGGCCATGGCTCTGACACCAGGCATCTGTCTCAGTGAGGCCCTTCTGTAGGATGTCCACATCATTTGGGGACTTGACTATGGCTCCTAGTTTGCAGTCATCTTGCGAACTTCGTTAGCCAGAGGCCTTCTGTGTTAGCCTGTACTTCAGAGAATTAGATACCAAACAAGAGAGGTCCCAGGAGAGAACCCTGTGGTACTCCACTTGTCACTGCTTTGAGGTCAGATTTGGAGTCTGCAACTTTTACAGTGTGGGTTCTGTCAGGGGAGCCAGTTGGCAACCCATCTTGTGATGTAGGGATTTATACCTAGTTTAGGAAGTTTAGCTATAATTCCAGAATGAGCAATGGTGTTGAAAGTCTTGGCGAGGTCAAGATAGGCTGTGTGAACCACCTTACCCTCATCTACCGCTTTGGTGACTGCCTCAAAGAATTCGTTCAGGTTCAGGAGGCATGATCTGCCTTTCACAAACCTGAACTGAGTGGGATCAAGAGTATGGAGGTTGCCAATGTCTTTGTTTATGAATTCCATAATGATACGTTCCATGGCCTTGCAGACCAGGCTCGTCAGGCTAATAGGTAGATAGTTCCCAGGATCAGTGGTGGCTCCCCCTTTGTGGAGTGGGAAGGTCTTTTATATATTACAGAATAATGTTGCTTATAACTGGATATGTACTTGGATTATCTTAAGAGCATTTGCTCCCATTGCTTCATCATGCCTGTTATAAGTAATCTCTAACTAGATGTTTCATATTTACTGTTCCTATATTTAGGCTTTATACCATATGCTCCTCTGCTATAATCTAGCCTGCATAATCCCCAGATAATGATTAAATATCTGACTGTTTAGTTATATTTAAAGTGCAGTAATGATTATTAGTGCTTTTCCTATATAGCATTTTGACATCCTGTTACTTCTATTTCCGTTTGCACTGATGACTTAATATTTACACCATTATGTAGGCTTTATTTTTATATGGTAGTGGTATCCTATATCCACAATCGTTATATCTGTACTTGAAGTACCACATTTCTGACTATGCATATGAAATACTCAGTAGTTCTATGCAAGTTTAAGTTTTACTGCCTTCTGTCACACAGAGTTACTCTTCTGCTGCTCTTTTATTACTCATGTTACTCTTCATTCTCTCTTCATGCTTCACAAAATAAATATTATTCTGTTGAACACTATTTATAAAATATCTATTTATTTCATATAAGTAAAAAAATGGCAATAGACACACACACACACACACACACACACACACACACACACACACACACACACACACACACACACGAAAAATAACTACCAGGTTTCAAAAAGAATCCTGCCAGTCAACCACAGCCCATAAGGCATAACAATGTACCCAACACTCTAGTCATAGGTGACTCTATAGTCAGGCACAATGATGTTCCACTCACCAGGCTAAACAAGGAGAAAGTTACTGTCAGCTGCCAGTCGGGTGCCAGGATCCGCCACATAATGCATGCACTCAGGTTACTCCACAACAAGTACAAATATGACTCTGTCATTGTCCATGTTGGTGTGAATGACCTGAGACATACCTCCTTGGACTACATGAAAAGGGACTTGGAGGAGCTGTCCGATCTTGTAGCCCAGGCAGGTATGACCCTATCCCTGAGTAGCATCCTGCCATCACCCAGAATTATACCACAGTACAAGGACAAAATGATTGACTTCAACAATTGGCTAAGCTTCTGGTGTCATTCTAAGGGGATCCAGTATCTGTCTGCCTGGGATGACATGATCAACAAGCCACGATGCTTTGCCAGAGATGGCCTGCACCTGCCACCCCTGGGATTCCGGATACTGGCTAAGGCTCTAGCCACCCATATAGTGCCTTTTTTAGGCAAGGTTCAAATGACAAATTCACAACCCTAACAGGTACAGGCAAGAAGAATCTGAGGGTATTGCTACTCAATGCTAGAAGTCTAAACCTCAAAATGCACTCTCTCGAGGCACTCCTTAAAATGGAGAACATCGACATCTGTGCAGTGACAGAGACCTGGTTCAAGGCTCCAGAGAGTACCCCTGCATTACCAGGCTATAATTCATACCACACCTTTCGGCCACCTAACCTGGACCGAAACACTAAAGGCGGAGGCGTGTCCATATTCATTAAGGATATCCACACCTCCAGGCTAGTTGTTCAGCATAATGCATCTTAGATTATCCAAGTGCAACTAACTCTGGGCAAGACCGCAATCCAAATTGTAGCTTGCTACAGATCACCCACCATGTTCCAGGATTCCCACTCCTCATTTCTTAATACACTGGAAAATATTAGGGTACAACCTAACACCCTAATAATGTGCAATTTCAACTACCCTACCATTAACTGGGAAAACTACTCATGTACCAACTCTTGTGCTCAACATTTTCTGGAATTCATAAATTCCAATGCCATGGATAAACTTATCCACACCCCCACCAGGGGCAGCAATATCCTAGACCTGGTTATTACCAACATGGGCAACAGGTGCTCCACACCAGAGGTCAATTCCTCGTTGGTCAGATCCGACCATAAGCTAATCACCCTAGACATCCACATCCCTCCCCACTCCCCATTAGGGAAACCACAGTAAAAAATTTCTCCAAAGCCAACTTCACACTTCTTAAGACAGAAGTGACAAATTTCACGACACCCATGCTGATGGACAATAGAGGTATGACTGCACTGAATCCTATACAAATGCACTTTATAAGAACTTACATGAGTGCATGGATCATGCAATCCCTTACAGAACCAAGATGCTATCCTCCAAAAAAGGGAAGCCAATCTGGTGGTCCCCTGCCATAAACAAACTCTACAACATTAGAAAGAAACTGTTGCAAAAAAGAGTAAAATCCCATGATTGGAGAAACTCCCTGGTCAGCTTCAGTAAGAAGCTGAGATCCCTCATAAAATCCTCCAAAGCTAGTTATGAAAACAAAATCGCCACTGACTCTAAAGACAACCACAAAGCATTCTATAGCTATGTCAAGAATCTCAATGGCAACACTCAGATCTGCTCTGAGTTACAGCACAATGCACTAAATATACAGAAACAACGGATATTGCCAACATCCTGGCAGATAGGTTCAGTGCTAACTTTACCCCTTTGTCATCCCCTAAAGGGCCCATCTCTATACCAGAAGAATGCAAAGTTCCTGTAATCACGGCTGCACAAATAAAAGACACACTATCCAAAGCCAAGAACACAGAATCCATGGGACCTGACGACATCCCAGGCTGTGTTCTACATGAACTACAGAACGAACTGGCACCCCACCTAAGTACCATGTTCAATCATTGCCTCACCTCAGGCTATGTGCCCACTGAATGGCGCACAGTGACAGTTATCCCACTCCACAAAGAGGGAGCCACCACAGACCCCAGAAACTACCGACCCATTAGCCTAACGAGCCTGGTCTGCAAGGCTATGGAGCGTATCATCATGGAACTTATAAACAATGACATTGGTAATCTCCAAACTCAGGACCCCACCCAATTCAGGTTTGTAAAAGGCAGATCATGTCTCCTAAACCTGATAGACTTCTTTGAAGCAGTCACCAAAGCCGTTTATGAGGGTAAGGTGGTTCACACAGCCTATCTAGATCTCGCCAAGGCTTTTGACACCATGCCCCACTCTGGAATTATAGAAAAACTCACTAAACTAGGTATATATCCCTATGTCACAAGATGGGTTGCCAACTGGCTCACTGACAGAACCCACACTGTGAAAGTAGCAGACTCCAAATCCAGTTTCAGACCAGTGACAAGTGGAGTACCACAGGGTTCAGTCCTGGGTCCTCTCCTGATTGGTATCTACTTCTCTGAAATATAGGCCAACACAGAAGGTCTTTAGCTAATGAAGTTTGCAGATGACTGCAAACTAGGAGCCATAATCAAAACTCCAAAAGATGTGGACATCCTACAAAAGGGCCTTGCTGAGACAGATGCCTGGTGTCAAAGCCATGGCCTCAAGCTCAATGCCAAAAAGTGCATTGTCATTCCTTTTGGTAAAAACTCAGTACCCATGAACTACCACATAGGTGGTAGTCTACTTAACACTGAAAGTGTGATAAGAGACCTTGGGACACAGGTGGACAGTAGTCTCTCCTTTGATAATCACATCACCACAGTAGTCAGGAAATCCTTCTATGTGGCACACCTCATCACAAAAGGTTTCTCATCCAGGAAAAAAGAGGTCATTGTTCCCCTCTACTCATCACTCATTAGACCCATTATAGAGTACAATGCCCCTTTTGGTATGTACCTCACAAGACATCTACAACAACTGGAAAGGCCACAGAAATACCTCACAAAGAGGATTACTGGCCTCAAAGAGATGCCCTATGCAGACCGTCTCAAAAAACTGCAGCTTTACTCTGTTGCATATCGCCTACTCAGAGGAGATCTCTGCATAACACACAAAGCTATGCCAAACCCAGAGCTTTTAGACATGCTCCACTTAAAGAAATCCCAATCCCTATGAGCTACACGCTCTAGGGACCTAAACCTCATCACCACAATAAACAGAACATGCTGGAGGGATAGATTCCTGTCCCAGAGACTTCCCATACTCTGGAACAAACTACCTATCTATATCAAACAAAGCTCCTGATTAGCACTCTTCAAGAAAAATCTTGATGATTGGATGGGAGATAGGAAATTCACCCTGGGGATCACTTCTGTGGCTCTGCTCGACAGTGGCACAGGAAAATAATTTTCTTGGGTGGCGAAAGCCAGGGTACCTTTGGCTAGGCTTATATAGGCCCTAGGGCCAATAGCCTAGTACCTACCTATGAACCTATGAACCTATAAGCTGCTGCAGTAAAAATGCCAATTTTCCTGATTGTGGAAAAACTCAGAATTATAGACAGGTTAGCAGCAGTGAGGAGAGACATCATTATCATCTAATTAGCATGCCTTTGAATTGGGTGATGTTACTGCAAGTGCTAATAATCAGTTTGATGCAATAATCTCTGCTGGTGGCTCATGCATCATGTTAGCACAGACACTCCCACTTCACATCTCTCAGCTGTTCCTGATTTTATGGAGTGTCCATGATTTTTCCCCTTACACTTACTGTATTCTTGTCATGGATGATTACAGTCTGTGAATAATGTAATTTTGATACTTCTCATGGTTCAATTGCAGCTTCTTGCTGCAAAGTCTGTTCTATTAACTTTTGTAGTAATTCTAGATGAAATTTCAAAAGTATTCCTGGTGCTTAGTCTCCATCACCCCCAAAATTACAGGCTTTGGTTCTTATTCTAAGGGGAATAAAGGCACGTGGAAGCTCACCACCCCATAACATCACAGACATTTCTATGCATGTAGATACACACACAGACACTCATACACACACACACACACACACACACACACACACACACACACACACACACGCACACACGCACACACACACACACACACACACACACTCACACAGACACACACACACACACACACACACACACACACACACACACACACACACACACACACACACACACGCACACACACGCACACACACACACACACACACACACACACACACACACACACACACACACACACACACACACACACACACACACGCGTATTCATAGGATCATAAGATCATAGGAAGTTACTAGGCTAATAGCCCTAGGTCCTTTACAAGCCTAGCCAAGTTCTACCCTTACTTCCATGATCAGCACTGATTCCATGATCAGCACTTATAGTCCAAGAGGGACAAAGGTTATGGTTACCCATCCAATCGTCCAGATTCCTTTTGAAGAGGGCTAGTGAAGTATTCTGTTTGACCTGAAGTAGGAGTCCATTCCAAAGGTGTGGTAACCTCTGGGAGACAAATCTGCCCCTCAAACAGGTTCTATTAATGTCACATACCAGGTTAAAGTCTTTATAGTGAGTAACCCGTGTACCATTTGATTTATGGAGATGCAGCCTTTCTAATAAAGCAGGGTCAGAGATTGCCTTGTATGCAAGGCAGAGATCACCTCTGAGTAGTTTGTATGAAACAGAATAAAGTGACAGTGATATTAGACGAGCCATATAGGACAGATGCTGAAGACCTAGTATTTTCCTTGTGAGGAACCTTTGTAGTCTCCTAATTGCTGCATGTGCTTGGAAAGGCACATACCAAAAGGGGCATTCTTCTCAATTATTGGATTGATGATGCAAGAGTACAGTGAAGTTATAACTTATTTTTTTCTGGACCCAATGCTCTTACTTATGAGATGAGCAATATAGAATGCCCTTCTTACCACTTTGGAAACATGGTGGTCAATGTTGAGGTTGCTGTCAACCTGTGTGCCCAGGTCTCTCACCACTAAGTGAGTACTAAAGGTGTTGCTATTGATGTTGTAGTTAGCAGGAATATCGCCCTTACTGGAAGGGATGATAATAATTTTTTTTGCATTGATTAAGGCCATGACTTTGGCACCAATTATTTGTTTCTGTAAGACCCTCTTGTTGGCTGTTGACATCATTTGGAGATTCTATGACCACTCCCAGTTTGTAGTCATCAGCAAACTTTGTCAGCCATAGACCTTGAGGTTTTGCTTGTACTTCAGAGAAATAAATACCAAACAGTAGAAGTCCCAGGATTAATCCCTGTGGAACACTACTGATTACAGATCTGCAGTTGGAGGTGGATTCCTCTATTTCAATTATATGGGTTCTATCAGTGAGCCAGTTAGTGACCCATCTAATGATATAAGGGTTGATACCTAACTGGGTAAGTTTGTCAATGATGCCTGAGTGGGATAGTGTTAAATGCAAATGCCTTGGCTATGTCTAGGTAGGCTGTATGCACAGATTTCCCCTCGTCCAGGGCCTTGGTTACTGTCTTGAAGAAGTCCACTAGGTTTAACAGGCATGATCTCTCTTTGACACATCCAAACTGAGTAGGGTCAAGTGTTTGGAGATTATCTATATCTTTGTTGATAAGGTCCATGATGATTCACTCCATGGCCTTGCAGATAAGGCTAGTCAGGCTAATAGGTCTATACTTCCCTGGATCAGTGGAAGCATCACCTTTGTGCAAGGAAATAACAGTACTCATTTTCCATTCAGCTGGGATGAAGCCGGTGCTTAAACTATGATTGAAAAGAGTAACCAAAGGTGCTGCTAATTCTTGCACACACACACACACACACACACACACACACACACACACACACACACACACACACACACACACACACACACACACACACACGTGCACCTGGGACCACATATACATCAACAACCCTGTACAGATGACACCACATACATATATACACTCTCCCCCACCATTTCCTAAACTCCTTGACGCTTTTTGAAAGTAATGGGTGAAAGCAGCCTTTTGGCCATGTTAATTGATGCAGCTGGCCATGTTAATGTATGCAAACAAGCAGCTGTGTAAATCTCTTACAAAAGACATTTCCTGGGGAAGACACATTTCTAATTGCCATATGCTATGCTGAACACTTCATCTGAACACCTCATTAGCATTGTGGTAGGCTGTGGAAATTGGCTAATTCTATAGACCCCAGAGAATCACTGTGGTGGGGCTGTTTATGTATTGGAAAGGGCTACTAACAGTAGAAATATGGCTGTGTAGCTGCTAACTGCTGTTGCAGCCCTTTCTGAATCTCAGGGAATGCATGTTCAAATGACAGCTATATACAACAGAGAAGAATCTCTTAAGGAAAACAACACAGGCAGTTAAAAATTATGGCATTGCATTAATGACAGCTGCATGAAAGCAAATATAGTAAAGGCAGGAAAAAAGTCTCCCAAGACTCTATCTAATTCAAGGATAGTTTCTTGGAAATATATACAGTTTTACAAGTCTGTAGCAAATTTAGTCCTTAGAGAATTTGAGAAAAGAATTGTGAAGTGGCTGACGTTTTGATTCCATTGAATGTTAACATATTCCAACAGAAAGAACACAACTTTATGAAGGGTGTGACTGTGGTCTCCTGATTTAGTTTTATAGAATTTGTAGATAGGGAAGCCCTTAATCAATTAGAGTCTAGTTTTGCTGGTGGTAAGTAATCATAAATGGGTAAATAAATAGTAAGAATGTATTTCTTCAAATATTCAAAACTTAATTGCCTTTCTCTTAGAATATTATTTGATTAAATTAACATGTATTGGTCATCTTCTGGCGCACCTTGATGTTGCAACCAGTTTTATTCCCAGTTATATTCTTCATGTTAAAGCTGCAAGTGATTTTGAAAACAATGAAGATTATGTTGATTGATTGTTTTCTCTTTTTCTTATTTATTTTCACCGTTTAGATAAAATGCATGGTGATATCTTGGCTATGATCATGGACATTGTTTTTCTGAAACCCTGGCTATGTATTTAAAGAACTGTTGAGGTCAGAAATTAAAAAATATATATTTGTATTTTCTCCTGGTATTTTAATATAGTGCCCTTGCATCACTTCACAATTTTGGATTAGTTCTAAACCACATGAATTGATGAGGTAGGTATGCTAACACATATTTGTTTTTGGCTAAGCTTTCTCCTTCCGGTAATAAATTGTTTCTCCACAGACATTGATATTATAATTCATTACTTTCTCATAGGTTCATAGATTAGTACTAAGCTAACTGCCCTTGCGAGCCATTTTAAGCCTAGCTAATTATCCCTTGTGAAACTTAAACCCTGCATCTTGTGTTTGTAAGGCAAACACCTTAACCATTAAGCCACCCTCATGTGAGGTGTCTTTTGTATTTGCATAAAAATAACAGTACTTTGAATTGTTGGATTGAGAAACTCTTTTTCAGAATGTGTATAACTTTCTTCCAGTGGCATGTATGCTTTATAGTTTTTAACAACACATTGATTACATTAGATTTCTCAAAAGTTTTGAATCGACTAGCTGTAAGGATTCCTCAGTCATCCAGTCTCTCTTTTTGTCACTGGTACCAGTTTCTTTGATATTAAATTAGAAAACAACTCTTATTTTTAAAGACTCAACAGGCTAATGGCTTTGGTATAAAGGAGAGAAGGAAACAGTAAGTGACATTACACAGTGAAAGTGATATGAAACCGCAGACACAATGGCTTTATGAATAAAGTGAAAAGTCATTAAGAAAGGCTTTAGTCATCTTGCTAGGCTACGTTTTCTAGTAATATAATGTGAGAGTTCATCCAAAATAGTATTCTAGGAAAGCAGAAAAGCAGTGAAATCCAACAAAACTGGAGAATATCATATGTGTATGGTGGGCAGTGTGGGGTCATTCTGTATGGGGAAAATGGGAAGAGGAAATGTGATACATAACATGTAGTTGTGCTTTAACATGTTTTGTGGTACCATGAATAGTGGTAGTAGTTTTACACGTTATTAAGGTATTTAGTAGCTGATGGATTCTCATGTTTCTTTATTTTTAATTATTGTCTGTACTGCTGTTTTATTTTCTTGACTTAGTTTGTAACAGAAAACTAAATAATCTGCTTGAAGTGAAGACCACTGTGATCATTTAACAATTTGGACTCACTTAGGGCCGGATTCACAAAGGCTTGCACGGAGTCTAAGAGTAGAGTAAGACTCCAGCAAGCCAACATGTCTGCCGAGCAATCCAGGAACAGCCAGCAGGGGCGTGCAACTGAGCTCTCCAAACTAGTCCTACACGGACAGGACTGGGATATGCAAATTACCTTAATTGCAGGCAAAAGCCATGCAAATGAGGTAAATTTGCGATCCCAGAAATCCGAACCTGTCCAAGTAGGAGTAGTGTTATTTGCAGAAATCTACTCAGTTGATAACTGAGTACAGTTCTGCAAATAGCAAAATGGAGCCATGTCAGCTATAAAAAAAACATGTATTCACAGGAGGAAGCATGCCAATGGCTGAAAATATGGCCATTGGCAATGGGAAGTGATGCAAATTAAAAATAAAATAACTTTTTTTTTTAATCCTGATTTCTGGGGTTTAACCGTAGCGCAGCACTGCTCAAACATGCTGCGCCCTAAAAAGCAGAAAATTTATAATTAGGATCCACAAATGTGGATTTCATAGCTAAAATGAATTTACAATATAAGGGAATGACAGGCTGAAGACAACATGGCCACCGAGTAGAGGTTGCTAAGGGGGGAAGCTCAGTCTAAGAGATGTAACTAAGCATTATTAGGCAATCCTATGCAAATGAGAGTTATGATAGTGAATTGCAAGTTCACATAGCAAATGAGCACAGTCAGTGGAGTGTAGGAGTAGGATAAGGGGAGTAACAGAGTAGAAGATAGGTGACATCACGATGGGGGTATATATGAAAGGAGTGCAGCTCATTGGAGCAGAGTGAGATGTGTTAGCATATATTTACATAATAGTGAAAGAGGTGTGTCAACAGGTAGGCCAGGTAAAGTCAAGAAATTGAAGGTGTATGCTGTGGATAACGCCAAAGTTTCTTGATGAGCATGCATGCGCGTGTGTGCACGCCAAGAAACCCGAGTAAGACAGTATGTGTGTGTGTAAGTGTGTGTGCATGCGTGTAGGCTTGAGTAACCATATGTAAGGCTGTGTAAACAGTTGTAAGTGCATTTGCGCTGGTGTGCACGCGTTTTAACAGGAATAAGCAAGTTTTAGTCCGTGTAAGCATGTGTGCGCGTGTGTGAGTTGGTGTGCACGTGTTTGCGCTTGTTTGTGCGGCGTGCCCCCTGAGGAAACAGAAAGGGAAAAGGAAGCACAACAAATAGTAGGAAGTTAACCAGGGAGTACTAGCAGAGCTAGCAGGTGAAAACAATCGGAATCAGCCAATTACACAGGCATTACACTAGCCCAGCCCAACCCAGCACTCAAAACTCAGCAAAAAAACATTCCAGTATGTATTTCTCAGACACACTGCAACACTGCAGTAAGCTAATAGAAGTGAAAACTGAAAAAGCTTTACTGAGACAAAGAAATGTTAGGGGCTGCCATTGCTGTCATAAGGCGACATATGCAACATGCATCGGAAACCATCCAGGTGCAATTAACCATAGGCAAAACTGCTCTACAATTTGTAGCATGCTACAGGCCACCCTCTCAAACTCAGGAAACCCACACAGCCTTCCTGAAGACACTGGAGGGTATAAATGTATCACCAAACACCATCATATTGGGTGATTTTAACTACCCGAATATAGACTGGGAACATTACTCAAGCCCCAACTTTCTAGCCCAAAGGTTCCTGGAGTTCATAAATTCAAATGCCATGGAACAACTAGTCACCGTCCCCACAAGAGGAGAAAATATACTAGATCTCATCATCACAAACATGGGGACAAAATGCTCCACACGAAGTATATCCTCTTTGGTGAGATCAGATCATAAACTAATCTCACTAGAAATCCACATCCGCCCACCCCAAACAAAAAGACCACAGTGAAGAACTTCTCTAAAGCAAACTTTACACTACTCAAGACAGGTGTGGTATCCTTCAAGGCCCCCGAGCCAATGGAAACCACAACCCAATCTGCGGAAGCCCTTACAAATGCCTTCTATGAACACCTTCAGGACTGCATGGATCAGGCAATCCCAAATAAAACCAAGACTCTTTCCACCAAGGGCAAACGTCCAGTCTGGTGGACCCCAGCCATAAACAAACTTTACAATAAGAGGAGAAAGCTATTACATGATAGAGCAAAATCCCAAAAAGGGAAGGCATTTTTAGTCAGTACAAGCAAGAAACTACGATCCCTCATAAAATCATCCAAGGCTAACTTTGAGAAAAAAATTGCCATAGATTCAAAAGACAATCATAAGGCCTTCTTCAGCTATGTCAGAAACCTGGGTGGAAACTCCCAGATATGCTCAGAATTAGTCCAAAATGATACAAAAATCACTAAACCCAAAGACATTGCCAACATACTGGCAGACAGGTTCAGCGCAAACTTCACCCCCCTCTCCCCCCAAAAGGAGAGATAACTATCCCAACAGAGTGTAGCCTCCCAGACATCTCAAATGCGCAGGTGAAAGCTGCTCTCTCTAAAGCTAAAAACACAGCATCAATGGGACCGGATGGTGTCCCCGGCTGTGTGCTACATGAAATCAATGAAGAACTAAACCCGCACATAAGGCAGCTGTTTAATCTTAGCCTTACCACAGGACATGTGCCCAAGGAGTGGCGTACGGCAACTGTGGTCCCACTCCACAAAGGCAGTGCCTCTACGGACCCTGGTAATTACCACCCCATAAGCTTAACAAGCCTGGTCTGCAAAGCTATGGAGAAGATCATAATGGAACTCATAAACAAGGACATAGGGGACTTGCAGACCTTGGACCCAACCCAGTTTGGCTTTGTCAAGGGCAAATCTTGCCTTTTGAACTTGGTCGACTTCTTCGAAACAGTTACCAAGGCCATTGATGAGGGAAAGGCAGTCCATACAGCCTACCTTGACCTTGCAAAAGGAGAAACTTACCAGCTTAAATGTAAACCCACATGTCACAAGATGGGTTGCAAACTGGCTAAAGGACAGAACCCACAGGGTTAGAGTTGCTGGAGCCATGTCAGACTCCAAGCTGGTTACAAGTGGTGTCCCACAGGGCTCAGTCCTTGGCCCCTTATTGTTCGGCATCTACTTCTCAGAAGTACAGGCAAACATAGGAGGACTATGGCTGACAAAGTTTGCGGATGACTGCAAACTGGGTGCCATAGTGGATAGTACATCGGACACAGACATCCTTCAGAAGGGTCTCACGGAAACTGATAGCTGGTGCCAGAGCCATGGCCTAAAGTTAAATGCAAAAAAGTGTATAGTCATACCCTTCGGGAAAAACAAGATAACCCCAAGCTACCATATAGATGGCAACCCACTAAGCACAGAAGAGGTTATCAGGGACCTGGGTACCCAGGTTGACAGTGGCCTCTCATTTGACACTCACATTGCTAAAGTGGTTCGAAAGACCTTCTACATTGCCCATCTGATCATGAAGGGATTCACATCCAGATCAAGTGAGGTCATTGTTCCCCTGTACTCTTCACTTATTAGACCAATGATTGAGTACAATGCCCCGTTCGGGATGTATCTCACCCGACACCTGCAGCAATTGGAGAGACCCCAAAAGTTCCCCACCAAAAGGATAAAGGGACTCCAAAACCTGTCATATACTGCCAGACTGAAGAAACTCCAACTCTATTCAGTTGCATACCGTCTGCTCAGAGGTGACCTGTGCCTGACATACAAGGCCATGACCAACCCGGAATTAATGGACATGCTCCACCTCAAAAAATCCAAATCCACCAGAACCACTAGAGCACGTGACTTAAACCTTAGCACGGATATAAATAGGATGTGCTGGAGGGATAGATTTATCACCCAGAGACTCCCCATGCTGTGGAATAAAATCCCGGTCCATGTGAGGCAGAGCACCTCGCTGGCTCTGTTCAAGAGAAATCTTGACCGGTGGATGGGAGATCGTAGGTTTACCCCAGGAATCATCTCTGTGTCACTGCTGGACAGAGGCACAACAAACTAATGGGCACATTATTTCTAACATAAGGGGTGGCGTAAGCCACATAACTTTGGGCTAGGCTTATAAATGCCTTAGGGCAGATAGCCTAGTATAAACCTATGAACCTATGAACCTATGCTGAGGGTGGTGACAACGCAAATGCAGCTGAGCAACCCACAGTGAGGAGACGGAGAAGAGTGTACAGGCCTAGGGTAACCTACCAGGGGCTACATGAGCTGGAGATAGTGGAGAGCTATAGAGTGGACAGAGACCTAATACAGCAAATTGTTGAGCTGTCCAGGCCACGCCTCACACACAGAACCAACAGAGGGAACCCATCCCAGTGGAAACCAAGGTATGTGTTAGCCTAAGAATATTAGCAACAGGTACCTTCCAGAGACCAACTGGCGATATGACGGGGATTTCACAGGCATCAGCATCCAGGGTACTGCACCAGTTCCTAAATGCCATGGCAGCACATGTCAGTCATCACGTATATTTTCCCAAATCCCATCAGGTATTGGCCAGCAATATGCATCTCTTCCAGCAAATAGCAGAATACCCTGAGGTAGAGGGTGCAATAGACTGTACGCACATTTGCATCAAAGCACCAGCCGGTGAGCGGGGTAGGGTCTACTATAACTGCAAGGGTTACCCCTCCATCAACTGCCAGGTTGTGTGTGATGCCCAGGGCATAATAATGATTGTGTGTGCTGGCTGCCCTGGAAGCTACCATAACTCCCGTATCTGGCATCTGACACAGCTGTACCAGACATTTGCCAATGGGGACATCCCTCATAGTCACCTAGTAGGGGATGCTGGATATGCACTCGATCTGTGGCTGATGACACCCATCAGAAATGCACACACACCTGAACAGGAACACCATAATGAGGCACACACACAAACACGAAATGTAATCGAGCGTGTGTTTGGGCTGCTCAAGTCATGGTTCCGGTGCCTGGACACATCTGGTGGAACCTTGCAGTACTCACCAACTACACGTACCCAAATAGTCATGGTATGTGCTATGCTACACAATATGATCCTGTGAAAACAGCTGCAGCAGGAGTAGCATAGGACTGGGCACAACAGCCCCCCACCATTGCCAAGGCCTTCACAGGCAGAGCATGACTCAGAGGAGGAACAACTTGAGCCTGCCCCAGTAGGCAGAAGGAGGTGTGCCCAGTATGCTTTAGCCTTGGCAAAGAGGCAACGCATAGCATATACACTGGCTCAGTAGGAACCCTGGAAATGATACCTCTCTCCAACTCGCACATATAGTAAAAGGGATGCCTAACTTGACACTACCTGTTAACAAACATGTATAGAGAGTGTAAAATGTGCATCCGACATAGGCAGCACTGCAGCACCACCTGAGGCATGATTGTTATGTGTTAAGCAATATAAAGCACTGCTAAACAGCTCTCACCACTATTTAGTATATGTAAACAAAATTGCACACACTAAGTAGCACAACCACAGGCAATGTTCAGCAATATTGTGCACTGTCCAGCAATGTTGGGCAACATTGAGCTATGTTGTGCAAGGCTGGTCAAATGTGGGTATAGTTCACCAAAAGCAGGTTAACAAGTTCATATTTGCTTCACTTTTCTTGAAGCAGTCTGTTCTGGCATGGATGAAAATATGAAGCAGTGACAGTCCTCGAACCCAGGATACAGTGCACTATAGTCAGAGTAGAGAACTACTAACCATAACAGGATGTCAATGGTCAGCTTGTATGAAAAAATGTTGATAAGTCAATGCCAACTATCTAATGGAAACCTTGCATGCATAGCATAATCCCTGTCGAGTTAAGACACAAAGGTGAGGCCTGCAGTAATAATAGTACCTGATATTCAACACACATATAGTATAAATGTTAATATTGGTAATGTTCACACACATCAACAAATGTAGTGGACCACAGACAGCAACATACTGCAAGGTCACACTGGGCATGCTCACACACTTGAAACTATGAGACAAATGTCAGGCAACAAAACACTGAAAGTCTGAACTGGACATGCTCACACACTTAGGTAAAGTTTGAGTGCAGCAGTGGGCCACACATATCCCTCAGTTGCAAGTGTCAACCCAGGAACCTTGCACTATTCACCAATCCACCATGTGCACACAGTGATATGATAACAGACACAATATAAAATAGTGAAATACTGTCACAATCAAATATGTTATGCAGAAACCAAGGTTGTTCATAGGAAGTGGTAAAGCAAAGAAGAAACAAAACCTGCAATCAGTACCATCACTGAACAATGTGCATCCTGAACATTAGCACAGGTTCAGAGGTTGACACTAGGCTATCTGCCCTAGGGTATGTAGAAGCCTAGCCACAGTGTGTTTGTAGTCTGCAATCATGCTAGATCAGTAGACTGTGCCTGTCAATAGTAGGTCTCACAAGATATCTCACATATGTTCATTTCATTCTGCCTCTGTCTAGCAAGGACCCATAATATATCCAAGGGCTAAACATACGATCACCCATCCACCTGTGAAGATGTCACCTGTAGGTGGTCAACGTGGGTCTGTGCATATGTGGTATTGTGATCACATTCCCGAGTGAGTGGAGCCTCTGTGATGGTAATATGCCCCTCCAGCATGTCCTATTAACATCATTGCTCATGTACCTGTCCCTGGAGCATGTAGCTTTAAGGGGCTTTGATATCCTCACGTGGAGCCTGTCCATCAATGCTGTGATGGACATGGCATCAAACAAAAGGCACAGACTGCATCCAAGTAGGCAGTAAGCAACTGAGGAGAGCTGGGGTCACCATAACCAAACTGTGCATACCATCTGTGTGAGTCCTAGATCCACTTGGTTATGTAAATATGTGTACATTCCAGTTGCTGCAGGTGTTGGGTAAGGTACATCCAAAATGGGCCATTGTATCCAAGCATGTGCCAGATAACTACAGGGTCACAATGACCCCACCTGATTTGGATGTAAAACTGTATGGGATAAAGTTGCCTAAATAGAAGGTGTGTCCAACAACATTGGTAACGTGAATGTCAAAGGCAAGAGTACTAAGTATTCATGTCCCCAAATCACAAATCACACACACTGTACGTGATGTATCATCACCTATGTGGTAATGTGTGTGCACGATGTTACTACCAAAGGTGATGACTATGCATCTAAAGTAAGGTAGCTGTAAGCCATGGCTCTGGCACCAGTCAGCCATCTCTGTGAGACCCTTTCTGAGGATGTCTGTGCCAGCTGTGGAGTCAAATATGGCACACAGTTTGCAGTCATCTGCAAACATGGTCATCCATATTCCTCCTGTGTTAACCAGTATGTATCAGAAATATATGCAGAACAAGAGAGGTCCAGGACTGAGCCCTGTGGGATGCCACATGTAACTGGTGTATAGTCAGACATGGCACCTGCAATACTGACCATGTGTGTGCTATCCATGATCCAGTTAGCAATCCAGATTGTGACATATATGTAGATATTGAATCCGGTTCTCTAATGTATAAAGGCCAAGTAGGGTATTGTGTAGAAGTGGTGTGCGAGCTCCAGGTAGGCTGTGTGGAAAACCCTGTGTAAGTCTATGGACCTGTTAACTGTTTAAAGACATCAAACATCTGCAAGAGGCAAGATATGCCCACAAGAACACCAAATTGTGTAGGATCCAGTGTCTGTAGGTTCACAGTGTGTATGTGTTCCATGATGATACACTCCATAACATAGCAGACCAGGATAGTTAGGCATATATTGTGATAATTTCCAGGATCCCTTGTGGCACCAGCATTGTGTAGCGGGTACACCGTAGCTGTACACCATTCCATGGGTACACATCCTGTAGTAACTGTGATATTGAACAGTGACATAATGTGAGTGTGAAATTTGTCATGAATCTCGTGTATGCCACAGTCTGGGACACTATTTGGTCCCACTGTGATGTCAGGGAGGCTACACCCTGTTGTGATGGACATGTGCACTGCAGGGGGGATGGTGGGGAAACATTCCCACTGAACCTGTTGTCCAGGATGTTCACAATGTCAGTGGGTTCGCTGTATCATTTGTAATTATGCAGTAATTCACAGCATATCTGTGAGTTTCCACACAGGTCCCTGACATAACTAAATAAGGCCTTGTGATTGTCCATAGTGTATGTTGCAAGTGTCTGTTAGAAGTGGGCCTTAGATGAATCAACAACTGATCGTAGCGATACCATAGTACTGATCAGAGATGCCTTCCAGATTGTGATTGTGCTCTATAATGTTGTAGCCTCCTCCTGTCCCTGTACAGCTCAGTAATGGCCGTGGTCCAGTAGACAGGTCCCCTGCCTTTGGAGGAATGAGTCTTGTAGTTATCTGGGATAGCATGATCCATGAATTCCAGTAGTTGTCCATAGAATGTGCTTGTAAAGTATGAAGTTGTCTGAGCCGTAATTAACACTGTCCCAAGGTCATTGAGGGATACCACCTCAGTTTGTACAAGTGTGACATTTGCTCATGAGAAGTATGTCACTGAGATCACATAGGATGTGTGTGTGTGTGTGTGTGTGTAGGAGATATGTATGTCTAGTGAGATGAATGTATGTTCCCACCTTAACAATTACAGGTATACCTCTGTTGTGGAACATAGAGTCCCCATGTGTGTGATGATCAGGTACCACATATATCACCCCCTGTGTGTGTGGTGACCAGGTCTTCCCTAGCATTTGAGTATAACAATCTTAGCAACTGTTGTGCGAGGGTGTCACTGCTTGAGCAGTATACCCAGTCAATGTTTGTGTATTTGAAGTCACACAACATAATGGTGTTTGGTGAGACCTTCACATTCCCCAGTGTTCCCAGGAATAACGACTGTTGTACCCATGTTTGGGAGTGTGGTCTGTAACAGTCTACAAATTGAAATGCAGTTTTGCCCACTCTCAGTTACACATGTACGTTCCCCAATACTTTGTGTACTGCTACCAACCTGGAGGTGTGTGTATGAATAATCTATATGGATTCCCCCCCTATTGTTATTGTCCAGTCCGAGTCTTGTCTCTGAAAACCATGGTATGACGTAAAACATGTTAGTGCTGCTGTGCTTTGGTGAGCCTGAACGAAGTGTTTGTTACTGCACATATATCGACAGATTCCATACTGATGTGAGTCCTGAGTGCATGCATTCTGAGGGTTAGACATCAGTTGTTGAGCATCATCACTCTCCGTTTCCTGTACCCTGTAACGTCTATGGCTGTGGTTATGTCTTCTGACCCTCGCTTCAAATAGCCACTATGTGTGTGTCAAGAGCCTAAGGCAGTCTGTGAAAGCCTAGGGGTGACAGGCGCATGGCGTCCATAGCGAATGTACATGGCATGTTGAGCATGTAATCCCAGGCTGACAGACACTGGATCCCCTGTGAATGACAACAATATGTTAGGCAACTGTTAAAAGTGATCATGTCATCTGTATACTGCGACATAGTGCTTGGTGAGGGTAAGATGCTACACAAGGTCAGGGTCATACTGTCCTGGGCTACATGATCAGAGAGCCACTCTATGTCTCTTGTCATGTAGTCCAGGGAGGAACATCTGAGGGTCTACACACCAGAATGCTCAATGATGGAGCCATATTTGTACTTGCAGTGGACTGACAGCAGTGCATGTGTCATGTGGCATATCCTGGCACCCGACACACAGCACAAAGTGACCTTCACCTTGTTCAGCCTGCTGAGTGGGATGTCAGTGTGACGGACAGTTACACTCACCTAATACAAGTGTATGAGGTGTGTTGTGTAGGCCTAAGGGCAGTGACTGTGTGGCACAATGACTTTGTGAACTATGTGATGACATGTGTGTATGGCTGTGTGTTAGCAAGTGTTTGTGTGTCTGCTTTGAATGTCTCAGCTGCTTAGGCTTAGATGCTCCAAGTATGTCATTGTGTGTCAATGTATACGGTTTGCTGTTGTCATAGGTGCATGTGTGACTGTATTTGTGGTGTGTGTGGTTACCTTCACCACCCAATAGACTGTGCCAGTCATGGCTTGGGAGAGCTCAGCCTCCTGTCTGTCTATACAGTTGCACCTCTCACAGATATCTGAGTTTGTTGGTAGGAGGACAGTGTTACCTTTGTACATAAGGCAGTTGTAACAATGCATCAGAATTCCAATATGCACCAGCTGGACTGGAGAGTACACACAAAACCGACCTTTGGACTTGCCAGGATATGATGATAACATACACTGTCGACTGATCACAAAGGATCAGTAGTGTGTCAAGTGTGTAAAAGAGTATAACAGGGTTTTAGTGTTCAGGTTTATTGTTGCTGTGGAAAGATGATCTGCAAAGGAGTACAGAGAGAAACATTACACCTCCTTCAGCTATGTCATAAATATCGATGTACAGTCATATATTTCCTGAGTCAGGGTCAACTATACCTGACTGACAATGTCAACATCCTGTCAGACAGGCCCATACATACATACCCACCTCCCAGTGACAAAAGGCCCTAACATCATACCAGGAGATATCACATGTAGAATGTTTAAACTGGTCCTCCCAATGCCAAATGAATCCCATCATGTGGATAACATTGTTTCCCCATATGTGCCATAAGTGAATGACAGGACAAACAGACACTGCACTCGAACAGTCTGTTGAGCCTCACACTCTCTACAGGATTTTATACCACTGAATGTGTTACAGCAACATGTGGCATACCCCACAAGTGTTGGTGCACAACACACCATGGGAACTATATTCCTATAAGCCTACAAAGTCCGAAATGCTAGTCCATGGAGTCCATCATGATTGCAGTCAGGAACAGAGATATTGTAAACTGACAAACACACAACACAAACATCTGTGGTATGTTAATGAGCACATCATGTTCCCCAAACCTGCTAGATATCTTGCAAGGCAGCCACCTAGGACAAACATCACTGACAAGAGCAATACAGGTCCCACATACACCTTGAATAGCCCTTTACCAACATCACAGACACATGTGCTATCCACAAAACCTACAATCCATGCATGAATATGTATTGTCATATGAAGGAATGGTAATATGTCCACAGATAGATCACACCAGGTATGAATTGTGTATTCCTGTTCAAGATGTTCACACCTGCTGACCCACAAGGTTCATTTGTGGGATTGCATAACACTACGTGCAGACACATAACCATGTCCAGTCTGATGATGTCAGCATCCTACAAATATTCAAGGAGAAAAAAAACACCCAGTAATGCATATAGCATGCCATGTTGATGCGTATCTCTCCAGTAGTATAACATAGTTAGGTAGGGGTTTGATTTCTGTGAATGTGTGTGAGACTGCCTTTGAAAGGAGTGGCCTTTTTGGAGACTGTGGAAATACATTAGGAGTGGTGAATACCTCTTTGCCAAGTGTGATGATGTCAGCATCCTACAAATAGAGCTTTGGAAAAGCATGCTCCCGGTAAAGCAAATAGCGTGTTGTGTTAATACGAATGTCACTAGTGTCCTAACATAGTCAGATAGGGGTTTGAGTCCTGCAAATACCAAGTGTGTGTGTATGATTTCCTTTGAAAGGAGTATCCTTTTTGGAGACTGTGGAAACACATTTTAAAAGAGGTACATCCCTCTTTGGAAAGTCTGATGATGTCATCATCCTACAAATATTCAAGGAGAACAGAACCCCCCCCCCCACTAATGCATATAGCGTGCTGTGTTAATGCATATTTTTCCCATATCATAACATAGTTAGGTAGGGGTTTGAATCCTGTGTGTGTGAGACTGCCTTAGAGAAGAGTGGCCTTTTTGGAGACTGTGGAAATACATTAGGAGTGGGGAGTACCTCTTTGACAAGTGTGATGATGTCAGCATCCTACAAATAGAGCTTTGGAAAAGTATGCTCCCAGTAAAGCAAATAGCGCGTTGTGTTAATGCATATGTTAAAACCTAGTTAAGTAGGGGTTTGAGTCCTGCAAATGTTGAGTGTGTGTGTGTCACAAGTGGTCAAAGCAGTGTGGGTTTTGCTTTTACTATGATATGACGTATGTTTCAAACAGTATGTGCATTGCACACATCGGGTATCTGTGTGTCAAATAGATTTGTGTACATATGTCCTCAATAGGTACATAGGTGTGAAGCCTGCATACCACATGAATACATTTGTAACCTTCGACATGTTGTGCCGCTGCTTCTCAGATCATAGGCCACATATGTATGTTTGCGTCAAGACCGGCCAATGTAGTGACCCGTGGCCAAGGACATCCCTGCCACACATACCCATGACATGTACTGTAGAGTACTGTGAGTGAGGGTAATTCCTGGGGTATATGTCAGACATGTTCATACACAACAATGACTGGCAATAATGGACAGTCATGATAGGTGTGCACCAGCCCTGTGGATATGCATGCAGGCCCCTAATGTGTTATGTGAAACACCGAGGGACCCTAAAATACCTATGGTAATGTGGATACCAAGGGACAGATTACATAACACGTGTCTGTCTGTACACATTGGTACCCAACATACATGTTCAGGACTACCACCTATGTGGTACTGTCGGGATAGTATGTATAGTAAATGTGGATGACCATGCCATAGACGGCGTACCGCTATACAGCATGTATTGGACAACAGGTATCTGTCTGTATGATACCGTTCTGTAGGATATGCATCCCATCCGGGGAATGCAGTGTAGGCCAATGCATGCATTACCAGATGTGGATGGACATATCCCTAGCATGCCTGCAGGTACCAAAGAGGGCTTTATGCCACACAGGTGTGGTCCCAGGAACGTGTGGCAGTCAATACCACTGGTTACTGTTATTGTATAGTACTGGAAGGATCCAACTGTTACTGAGTTCCCTACAACTGTGAGTCATTTGTCAGGACATCATCTAATGATTGGTTATAGTCATGCTGTTGAGGTGGTGTGTACTTCCAGACTGCAGATCCTTGACAGATATCAACGGTATCACCCACAGCATAGTACCAACCCATGTCATACACACATGTGTACCCATGTTAGTACATATCTGTAGTATAATGCATACTGGCCATCGAAAGATACCATGAGATTTTAACAATGTGTAGAACAGGGTATGTCTCACATCCCATGTGTCCACTATGCACGTACATGCAGACAGTGCGCACACACCATGTTCACAGATGTACACCTGCTAATTTGTAATGCACACATCACACACGTACTGTCCACTCACTAACACATGCTGGCAACACTGTACACTTCAGCCAAGTGGCACATGGGTGGACAATACATACTCACACCTAAGACTGGTGTAAACAATGCTACAATGACTATCAGAGCTGTGATGCATAATGCCTGCTCAGATATACCTACAAGGATATCAGTACACCTTCCTGTTGGCAACTTGCTACTATTGCTACACTGATATGATGTCACCCTGTGCATCAGAACCATGTTAGCCTATTACTGCATCAATGTGACAGATGACAGGAGGTGACACAGGTGTCATCATATGCACAGGGTGTATTGTAGGTTTGCCAAAGCCCAAAATTGACCCATCCAATCGGCATGTCTGTGTGTGTGTGTGTGTGTGTGTGTGTGTGTGTGTGTGTGTGTGTGTGTGTGTGTGTGTGAGGGGCAACACTACTGCATGGGCCAATGTTGATGTAATGTGTGTGTGTATGTGTGAGCCCTAGTTGTATGGTAAATGTGTGTGTGTGTGTCTGCATGCACACAACTCCACCATGTGGCTGCCATATACGGGCAGTTGTGGGACAGCCACAGACTGTACCTGCTAGGCCATACAGATCACTGTCTCTGGCCATGGACACCATACCTGTGCCTAGCAGGGGTGCTCCGGGCAGTATCGGGTATCAACCCTGACTGGGTGCTATCATCAGAGGCAGAGGTATGATGACTGGACCCATGTCCCTGCTGGGACTGGCCAGCGCCATGTGCATGTGGTCTAGTAGGACGGTCAATAGACAGGCCAGCCCCAGCATTGCTGGGGCTGGTACTGCCACTACAAGAGCGACTGTGATCCGTGGTCCATCTGCGATGACTGCCAGCTGATGCTGTTGCTGGCATGCGTCAGCTTCTCATCCTTCCCGCACGGTCCTGGCTCATGGCTAACACATTGTGGAGGAACACATTTCACTAGTAAACAAAAGAAGAGTGACTTGGACATACCTTCTATTTTTGCAACTGATAAGGATGATGTATTTATTCTACAGGCGAGTGAAGTGAATGAAGGAAATCCGAGTGTGAAACCAAAAAATCCAAGTACAGCAGTAAAGGACTATAAGGAAGCAGTAACTGGTGGTCGTACTGCAGGTAATTTTACCAATGAATGACCACTTAATAGTAAAAGCACCAAACAGACTTTTTAAATGTTTTAAATTATAAATATTGTTTTAATGGTAACAGTGTGCCAAAACTGAATACAAATGATGTAAATTTAACTTATGAAAATAATATTAAATGACTGGATGAGTTGCTTTTTAAGTTAAAGAGTTTAGAGCATGAGAATGTATATTTAAATGAATGTTTGAAATTAAAAATAGTTCCCAAAGGGCTAAGGGTGTGTAAATACCCCAACAAGGTCAAATCAGGAAGTGAGTTTCATTTTGAATTACTGGATATCTTTGATAATTGTGGTTTTGCTATTCTGAAAGCAATTATTAAGGAAAATGATAGGGAGATGGTTGGTTTAAATAGAAAGATTGAAGAAGTGAATACTCTAATTACGAATGACTTACTTTTTTCTGTGGAAGAAAGTAAAAAGAAATATTTTGAAACATTACAAAGTATTGAGAAGAGTATTAACAGTATTTTTGAAAGAAAATGTAGGAAATTGGAAAGGGATGTTAAGGAATATAAAGATAAGTCCCAATACCCAAAACCTAGAAGTCCTTATTTTCATTATGAAGGAAACTACCAGAATGAAGAATTGAGACATCCGGGTAGTGGGGGCTTGGTGAATGGAGGAAATAGGGATAGCTACCAAGAATATCCCCCACTGAGAAGGTCAGAAAGAATTAGGAATAATTATCAGAGAAATTACCAAAAGAATTTTCAAAAAAACTACCATTATGGGGGGCAGGGGTTGTTGGACAACAGGAACAGGAATTAGTAAGAAATTCATTAAATGGTACGAATTTGGAAACCCCTATTAATAAAATTACAAAGGAAGGCCACGTTTGGAAAAATAATGAGTATAGTATTTATAATTATAGTGGCCTAGATATTAATGAAACTTATTTTAATTTATTTACAAAAGGGTTGAAATTTGTCCCAAACAGGGAAGCAGACTTAAGAAAAGTAATTATAGACTTAAAACTCTTCCTTAGGAAGAAAAATCTGGACCTTATTTTCCAAGGAGAAAAAACGTGTGGTACTAGTGCAGAGGTGTTGAGGAGAAAAAGTACTTTTAACCCCCCTTTGAACCCACAATTAAAAAACTTTGAAGTGATGATGGAAAAGAAAATTAGGAATGAACTCTCGAAGAATTGGATAGCCCCTAATTTGTCTAAAGATGAATCTGATTTGTTGTACACCCTATCAAATGACCCTGATATTAGGGTAATAAAACCGGATAAGGGTGGCGGGACAGTGATTATGGACCAGGTATTTTATGAAACCAAATGATGGAAGTCCTGGAAAATGAGGATAGATATGAAAGAGCATCAATAAATGAAATTAATATTGGAAATAAGAAAATTTGGTTGGGCTTAAATGATTTGGTACTGGAGGGTTCAATTGATTTAAATATGTTTAAATACTTAAATGTGGTTAAACCTAGAGTACCCACTATCTTTGGGGTGCCTAAGGTGCACAAAAATGTTGATAACCCACCAATGAGACCAATAGTGGCATCTGAAGGCTCTGTCACGGCACCTTTAGCTAAATGGCTTGATGAAAAATTAAAAGACGTAGTAAAGGAAGGGGCTGGTATAGTGAAGGACTCTTGGGATCTATTACAAAATCTTAAGAAGGAAGTTTTTGATAAAGATATTATTTTTATAACGATGGACATAGTAGACCTTTTCTCTTCTATTCCCCCATAAGGAAGGATTGCAGTGGTTTGAGGAAGCTTTGATTAATTTTTGGAAAATTTAGTAATAATGATTTTTATCTGATTTTGGCACTTATGGAGTTAGTTCTAAGTAACAATTATTTGCATTACGAAGGGGAATTTTTTAAGCAAACGAAAGGGGTAGCAATGGGGGCAAGATGTGCCCCTATTTATACCAACATTATCCTTTCAGCTTGGGAAAATAAGTATATATTGAATTCCACTTACAAGAATTGTTGGAAGCTATACAAACGCTTTCTGGATGATATGTGTTTCCTGTGGGTTGGGACTGAGATGGAGTTTCTGGCCTTTTATGAATACATAAGTCATTCTACTAATTTTTTGAAATTTACATATGTGATGGATAAAGTTTCTTTAAAATATTTGGATATTTTTATAGGAAAGGGAGATGATAATTTTTTCTCTAGAGTTTATAGAAAAGAGAGTTATTCAAATTCATTCCTTGCATATAATAGTGCACACCCTCATCACCAAAAGAAGGGTATTATTAAAGGACAATATGTGAGGGGGAGCCGAATGACTTCAAGAGATATAGATTTCTTTGAAGAGTGTGATAAACTAAGGGGAATGTTTTTGGCCAGAGGTTAACCTCATAAATTAATAAAGGAAATTGAGGAAGAGGTAAAGGTAGCAAGAGGTAACAAATTTAAGCCGATTTTAGGCTTAATGAACTGGCAAGTAGAACGACAGAAAAACGAACAATATGATGGTAGTAGCAATTTTGTATTGGACTTTAGTGGTGAAGCCCAAAAAATTAGAAATTTGATTGAAAATCAATGGACTAATTTTGGGGAAATTTCTGATTTGGACTGTTTGTTTTCCTCTCCCTTAAAATGTACCTATAGAAAAGGTAAAAGTCTTAAAAACTTTTTTGAAAGTAAAGGGCATAATAATAATTTTAAAGAGGGAAGAGTTGGTACATTTAAATGCGGAAGGTGTTGCCAGTGTGTCCATTTATTACCTAGAGATACCATTTATATAAAGAGTAGGGACATGTTGATACAAAGCAAACAATATGCAAATTGTCAGACTAGTGGTATTGTTTATTTAGCTTTGTGTAAAATGTGTGAAGCATTTTATGTAGGAAAATCTGAGAGAAAGCTAAGGAATTGAGTTTATGAGCACTGTTATGATATTAAAAACCAGTGTGTTAATAATGCCCTATATAGACACAAAGTGAACTGCGAGCAAGACTCTTTCACTTTCTTTGTATTAGAAGTAGTTAACAGGGATTTAAGAGGTGGTCCCTGGGAAACATCAATTGAATACAAGGAACTTTTATGTCAAATATGTTTAGAGGCTAATAAAATACCTGGGCTGAATGATAGCCTATCTATTGCCCCTGTTTTAAAAATGAGAGCGGCTAAGCTCTGATGATTTTGTTTTTTAACCACTATCAACTTGTATATTATTTTTATAAAATGTAATATGCAATATGGATTGGAATTGTATGTTTTTTAAAAACATGGCTTTACGTTTTTATGTATATACATACTGTTTAGGCTTGTAAGGTTCTTTTAGCTAAAAAGTTTTCTCTTTTTAGTTGGTAGATGGCACTGTTAGATTGAGAAACATATATATTGCTTTATTTAAATAATTTTAATTAGATTGTTTTTAAGTATAGTAATAAAATGAAGTTTTTAAGTATTAATGAACATGTATTAATTCTGTAGAAGTGTTTCGTAATGTAATATATGTTTTTAATAGTTTTTAGTGAACAAGTGATTTTTAAGTTTTCAATAGAGTATGGTTCTAGCATGTTTTTTTATTCAAGCTTTCTCAATTGATTAATTATAGAGATGATTGTTTGATTGTTCAATTATGGTGACTAGTGAATGTATTTAAAGTGAATAGAATGTTTTGTTTTCATTCAGTCACATCCGAGGAAGTGATTCAAATGCAAACGCAGTGGCGAGATTCAGCGCTTATGAGTTTTGTTTTTTGGCTTGTTCCTGGTGTTGCAGTGTTGCTGTGTTGCTGTGGATTATTAAATACTTGGTAAAGAAGACTTTGTTGCCTCATTTCCTCCACAAGTGTTTTTGGCTGGTGAGACATTGTGGAGGACATCTAATGTCTCCCTCCAACGGCTATCAATGACCTCGGTGTAATTCTGGATGGCACCGGCAAGGTCACGGATGCTGTCATTGATAACAGTGTAATGGGCCCTCTTCGCCCTTAGTCCCTGTCAGGTGTACCGTTCTATATGTGCCTGTGCCTGCATTACAGCCTGGAACATACTGGAGGTTGTAATACCTCTGGGGGCACATCTGCCAGGGGCAATATGACCAGTGGTGCTCCCCTAAGAACCCCTGGACATCCGCCTATGTGGTACCGTTCCGGTAATCCATCTATGGCTGCTGTGAGGGGATGCACGTGCCATAGGTACCACACTCTCCTGGTCAATGCCAACTGTATACTGTCCCGCAGTTACGGCCATTGGTATCGAGGGATGTATTGGCAGTATGAGTGTGCACATAGATGGGGTTGACCGCTGTATACTGTCGATTGGTGGACCAACAACAGACCCTGTCAGACCTTCCTGTGCCACAATACATGTCTCATCATCTCCACTATTAGTGGCGGTGACATCAGGTTCCCTGCTACATTCAGCCACTCCTAACACAGCACCTGTGGAAGGAAGACAGGAAACACACTTTACAATCTGTACATGATGTTAGCACACATGCACACATGAACACATGCACCCATGCACACATGAACACATGCACACATGCACACATGAACACATGCACACATGAACACATGAGCACATGAACACATGAACACATGAACACATGCACACATGCACACATGCACACATGAACACATGCACACATACACAGAAATACACTGCTCACCACAGCACATACACACACACACACACACACACACACACACACACACACACACACACACACACACACACACCAACAATCCAACACATATACAATAGTGGGTGATGGTGGGTGACAGTATCACAGGGCAAACAGTCACCACACACTTGTCAACAGGCACACTATGTGTTGCTCAATACCATGCAGTGCAAGTGTAGACAGCCCTATCTAATGACATTATACATGGCTTTGATGCATGTGTGTAGTTGTGCAGTAATTGGCTACACTCTGGAACACAATATGTACATGGACACAACATTGCTGTGCAAGTATTATCTGCTCTGCAATGGCATGTGCACCATCACTCAATGGTATACATACCATGGCCGCATGTGTCATCTGTGTGACACATAGATTGCCATGTGTGATGACAGTGTCTGTGTACATATCACATAATTGTGGGCACAGGTGTAGCAAATGCATGAAATGTACAGACATGGGATGAGGGGTGCATGTAGACATGAAGGAATCCCAATGCATGGCATGGACATTGCACAGTGGTTATGGTGCATGTGGGACATATTGCATGTATGTTGTTGCCAGCCATGACATGGCATGCTACATGACTGCAACATTAAACACCACACATACCCAATGTGTGTCATGTGACATATACACCAAATAGTATTCCAGGACATATATGTGACTCTTTGTACAGATGGTGGCTGTTGTGCAAAATGTGTATAGTAGCATATGTAAGCACACACACACAACATGCTATGCATGGTGTGTATAGGTGCATATGTTTGCACACACAGAACAATGAGGTGCACACCAAAGACTGATATGTGTAGTACTGTGGTCACTGTAACTGGATGAGGTGTAGTACCATGTGCCATCATCATCATCATGCATCTTGTGGTCACTCACAGCTACTACTGTGTGACAGACCACCGCCTAGCATGCTGTACCTGAACTGCAGTGCTGTGGATGCATTTACTATTACACAGCCACTTTGTACATGGGTGTATGAGGTGCCCAGTAAGGAGCATTGCCTAACATGACTGTGCTATGTGTTAAAGAGTGTTGCACAGCCCCATGATAGGCCTCTACCCCTGAGGTACATCATGTGTGTGTGGATGACATGTGGGATACTGACGTGTGACCTTACAGCGTGTGTGTGGTTATGCCATATGTAGCATGACTTTGTGTACTGCATGTGATAAATGTCTTATGTTGTGTACAGGTGTTGCAACTATGCCTATCCAATGTGCATTAAGGGGTTGCCACAACTGTGTGTCATGCTCTGTGTATTGCATGTCATTGAGGCAGCTACTGATATTACTGAGCTGTGCAATGTCTCACAGCAAACATGCATGGCATGCATTATGCATAGGTGTGTTACGTGTACATGGTCTACACCTCACCTATGACATGCATATTTCATTACCAACATTGCAGGTATAACACACTCACCAGCATAGATTGGCTGCACTGCTGTCACACCAGAGGGACCTATGAGAATATGAGAGCATTCATCAGTGGCCACAACTGCGGCATTGCTACAGTGGGTATGCTAAACTGCAGTACAACAACAGTCAACAGTCACAGGTGTAGGGATATTATATAAACTATCCATATTGCACAACAGTAGGCAGCAGAACTGCTAAACACACAGTACATATCTCACGTACACATAATCTAACAATACAGTTAACTGTAGTCTACAGATAGGGCATATTACCTGCTTGCTCCAGGTGGATGTGCTGGGTGGCTCCGGCCTCCATTACAACACATGTCAGAGGTTGCCGTAGCTCTTGTCCAGGAGCCACCATGCTTAGGAGCAGCTCCTCCGCTCTGGTGAGGGGGGGTGAATGGCCACCCCCACCACCTGTGGCAAGCTGCTGTCTTTGGATATCAGACGCACGCCGCCGGACTTGTCTAATTAAATCACTGCAGTGATGGCGTACCTGCTCATATGTCCAGTTATGCATGCCTATGTCATTTACCCGACTAACAAGTTCCTGCCACAGTGCAGTCCGCTCCTGCTGGTGCTGGCTGGTTCTGGAGAACAGCATAGTGTACTGCTTTAAAAGGCTGCTGACTATCAGCTCTTCCTCTTCTGCAGTGTAAGCTGGATTACGTCGGTGGGCCATCTGGCTGAAAAAGATATGAACAATATGTGTGAGAGTGTCCTGTGTCACACTTTACACCTTTAGCCACAGATATCACTTTACTGACATATATACTATCCTATTGTCTGTCAGTGGTTACACACATTCAATAACACTTATTGGTTCTCAGGCCACAACTAAATAACACTGCCTGACAGACTCGGTATATCACACCACTATACAACAGTACCCGACACACTGTTTGTGACACATTGCACAACCTCAAGACAGGGTTGTATATCACACCAATGCACGGACAGAGATGTCATCCATTGCAATGGATGTAAAGTACAGGTACAGTAGTACCAATCAAACACCCTAATCATTGATGCCATAGCCCTGCTAACAGATGTGTCCAGTTGTTACTATAGGTGGCATAGTGCTGTAACAGACTATAGATGTTGCTGGATACACACGATAACCCTGTAACACACATATGATTGCAGCCATTGTACAGGCATAATCACACACACATCAGGCAAACATACAACGCACCACTGTATGCCAACACAGATGAGCATTACCTGTGTACCATACGGTGCTGTGTACCACTACTTACACACCCTTATGCCTGCAGTCTGTCCTCTGTGCAGACTACAGGAAAGACACATGACAGTGTTTCCAAGCAATGTGAACGCACACCATACTGTGCTGTTTAGCCCTACAGCTTCAGGTAGTACTACAGTTCATATTGGTGATGGATTCACCTGCAGTACCACTCACTAAGCATACATGTAATGCTTTAGCCTACAATGAGACACCACATTTGTAAACGGAGAACTACGTCACATCATATGCCATACTACTATGTCTGCCTAACAGTACATTACACATCAGTTGCTGTCCTCAGAGCTAGGTTAGGCATTACCATGTCAGATACAACATCACACTAAGCTATCACACATTTACACACCTTGCACACATTCAGCATTACACTCATTCAACCTCACATAGCAGCTATTGCATTAAGTAAATGTGTGAGTGCATAGTGTCATAGGTAGGTATTATGCTATTGGCCCTAGGGCCTATGGCAGCCTAGGCATATGCTACCTTGGCCTTTGACACACATGTACTTTGATTTCACTTGCTCCTGTCAACCTGAACCACAGAGGTTTTTCCTGGGGTGTATTAACAATCTCACACACAATCATCAGGGGTATTTATAACAACTGCTAAGGAGGAGCCTTGTTTGCTATTGCTATGAGGTCTATTCCGGTGTATGGCATTTGTCTGAGATGCGAACCTATCCCTCCAGCATGTGCTGTTTAGTGAGCTGACAAGGTTTAGAGCCCTAGAGCATGTAACCCCGAGGGGTTGTGATATGTTGCCATGGTGGTTGTCACCCAGCTATGGGTGTGACATACCTCTGTATATCCGGCAGAGGTCACCTCCGTGTGGCCAGTATGCAATACTGTAGTTGTGGTTTTGTGAGTCAGTCTGCATAGGGCATCTGTTTCCGGACAGTATTACCCTTTGGGAGGTCTGTCTGTGGCCTTTTCACCTGGTGTAGTTATCATGTGAAGTACATACCACACAGGGCATTGTGATGAGTAGAGGGGAGCCCTACCCTATACTTCCATTGATGATACACCTGTTGTCATGACACATACCACACAGACAGATTACAGGTGTAGTGTGGCACTGTCTTCATCACAGTGGAGGCTACTGTCCACCTGTGTCCCATGTTCCTTTATCACACCTTCACTGTTAGGTAGATCTCTGTCTATGTGTTAGTTAATGGGTACACTGTTTTGGGAAGGTGGAATGGCACTGCAGTATCAACACTTGTCTACAGTCCATGCCTTGTTCACCACACACTTGTTGCGGTACATATGACCCCGTGTCTCTGTGTCTCTCTCTCTCACTCTATATGTATATATATATATATATATATATATATATATATATATTATATATATGAATATCTATACACATACATATACAAATCCATTGTTGTACACATGGATGTACATATAGGCACATGTACAGTCCACCTTTCATGGTGGAGATCTCACTTATGCGACAGTTGTGGGATATAAAGGTACGTGATTACATTGCACAGTGTTGTGCAGAATGCATGTGGGTGTTCTCAGCCCTTGTAGCATTAGCAGGCCTCACTGTCTGTAACATATCAGATCTGACAAATCTGTCCCACAGCATTTAACCACCACATGACATATATCAACACTACCATAGCTGGCCTTAAGCATAGACCTACTGGGCGGCCACCTAGGGCGCCGCTCTAGCAGGGGTGCTTTTCCACTATTTATGTGGACACAAGGATGGGGGCACCAGGAAGTGTGGTAGGATGTGCCATGGGGTCCTTTTGCCTAGGGCACCAGTTGACCTAAGGCCACTCCTGTGCACTGCATGCTGTCGTCTAGGCCCCATACTACAACCTACATGGATATATGCACATATCAACATTCACTGACAGATAGCTGTGCACCCTTCACTAACAGTTGCAGTATGTCCCTTGCCCTATGCACATGTGCAGATACAGTTAGATACATACTGCTGCCACACATGGATGATTTGCAGTGTGTAGAATACTCTTCGAGAACGTCTACAACATGCCAACACATACATTTGAGTTACATACCTTAACTTTGTATTTCCCTGCTCCGTGTATTACAGTTTTGTATCTTTTTTTTTTTTTTTTTGCTGGTTTGATTTGGGTTTTTGCCCTCTATATAACCTTCAGTCTCTGTTTCTCCCTCTCTTCTGTCCCTGTCTCACTCTGTGTGCGTGTCTGTCTCTCTCTCTCACTCTCTGTCTCACAACACCTGCAATGATATAATTGCATGTGTGGACTGCAGGTACAGCCTGCTTTTCTAGGTATCTGCACTTGTGCATGTGACAGCCTCTGCACCAATTGCTGCCCATCATTCAGTAATTGCATGCAGCCTGCTGTTTGGTGATTGCATTACTCACTGTGATTGCAGCCCACTGCTATAAAATGCTAGGTTAGGTAGGCGTAGCCCTTTCAGATTTCAAAGGTGGGGCCCATTCTTGTTTGCTCTGGACACCGTTGTGTCAGTCTGAAGGTTGGTATATGTCTCTTATCTGATGCTAGGGTTGTAGCCAGTTATGTGCATGTTGTACTCATACCTGCATGTTGCTGCTTCCAGTACACACATCTCAGTGTAGACATGTACGCACCCCTCCAAATGCTAACACAGGATACATGGGAGTATGTACTTTTTTCTCACTTACACAATTAACTGCCATACAAATGTGATTATTGCACTGTATTCCTGTGGCCAGTGTTTATCCTGGTCTGATACTGTGTGGTGTTTGTAAGGCGCTACTGTAACATTATTCCCTGCTAGGATGGCTGGTTCTCCTTTCACAGTCATGAAATGCAATTCCACAACCATTGCTGGTAAAGACCCACAGAAAAGGGTTTGTGTTATACCATTCCTAATTTCCATTTACATTCCCTCATTGTAATGCATGATATAATTATTTCAGAACCAAGTTATTTGTGTTTCTGCTGTGGCTTAGTGGTAATTCATGCAGTCTATTGTGTCAATGGTCTGGGGTTCGAGACTGGCAGAGGTTTTTTATTTTGCTGCTCAGCAGAACAAGGGCCCTGCCATAGAGTGACTAAGGCACTTTTAAGCAGTAGTAAGTGGGTTTGCGCGGGTTTGCACAACGCTTAGCTATGCACACTCGCTTAATCCCGCTTACTACTGCTTAAAAGTGCTTACTCCCGCTAACCCCACGCTAATTTCTTTGAAAGAAAAGAAAATGGGGAGATAGGAAAGTGGTGAAAAAGGGGGCATAGAGAGGGAAAGACAGTAGGAAAACAAGTTCGGGATGTGCAGAACGGGTATAGGGAAGGTCCATAGCTGCCCATTTCTTTGCCAGCAACAGCTGTGCATACGTTGAAAATTTGGAGTGAAATTTGAAACCTTCCACCTCTGAGAGAGGGGTGAGGACAACATAGTTTGTTGTACTGCCAATTAGAATTATCAGTGTACATGTCCAATGGACATGTGTGCGAAATGGGAAGCTATGTATGGGACGTATTTTTTTTCCGGGTACAGATTGCCCTTTTTTTTTTTTCAGGGGAGAGTGGTAAGTGAGGTAGAAGAAGTAGGTATATTTGGTGAGGTAGGTTGGGTAGATAAACAGACAAGACAAACAAGATGCATACAGGGGCGGAGTATGACACATGGGGTGGGTAAACACAATTGACAGGGATGGATGTTTGGAAATCGCAAGCCCATGAGCCCACAGATGGTAACAGTGGGACTGATATCCCCACCCATGGGCAGTCACCACTGGACCTTCACAGACCCAAGGGTTGCTGTGCTGGGGGCTGTGTAGGAGGGGCAGGCTCACCCGTGAGTCACGCCACTCTTGCCTCGAGCTGGCGTAGGGGATCAGCGACTAAATACCGGATCTCCCTACACACCACAACCCGGACCCTTCGGAGGGGGACAGGAGGCCCTTCTCCACCCATGCTTGCAGGGGAGGGGCAAGCCCCATCCCCTGCAGCACTTCCACCCGAAGGTGGCACAGGACCTATGGAGGAGGGTGGCCTGGGCTGGGCACCAGACCTGCTGGTGCCAGGTGCAACTGCCAGCTGAGGTGGGACAGGTGGGACAGGTGAGTCCTCTGGGACCGGCCTTCCCATACGTTCTGTGATTAGGTGTTTTTAATGACAGCATAGACAACAGCATTCCAAGTTAGTTGTAACAGCATGCAGTAATATTCCCATTAACCCAACAGACCAGGGTTACAACAGTTGAACAGCAAGCATAACACATGCATGTATAGAACGACAGTGAACATTCAAACAGCATGCAGCGATGATTGGTGGCAACAGGCCACCAAGATTGTGCTGTTTTAACAGGGGACATGCATCAAAAAGTGCAGATTTTTTATAACAATAGGACATATGTCCCATCAAATGCTATGAGATTACACATACCCATTGAGGTGTGGAATTGCATTGTTTATGCACATGGAGTAGGGTGTAAAAAGAAACCTCCATTAACATCTTATTAGTACTTTAACTGTACACTACATTCCTATTGACTGCAGGTGTATATCCCCTACATGTATTCTTACACTAAGCAACATGCATTTGATTACATTATGGGTTTTGCTACTTCATGATATACCTGGCCTATATCTGACATGGTAACTGTCCAGGATGCAGATGTTACTGCTACATACTTGTATTAAATTGACTTGTTTATGTATCTGCACATCTGGATGTGTTCACATGGCTTTTTCACTTGTTTTCTACACAACCCTACTTTTCAGGTAACACACTAAAGTTTCTGGGGAACACCTTGACAGGCTACTCATGTGCCAGATTTACCTATGCATGTCAGCCATTTCACAACTGTTTAGGACTGTTGCATACTTCACAGCTACTGGCACTTCCTTCATCCACTTTATATGGGACTCTACTACTTGGGGTTGTCAGCACTTACTACAACAGAATAACATTTCTTCACTGCAAGGGTTCAACAACATTTCTGAGTAACTGGCACATACACACTGCAAGTATTATACCTTTCTTATTTACATTACAACTCTTTTCTACAGGCTCTCTCCTCTATTTGACATTACACTGCATACAGTAGACCTATTCAGGAAATGTTATACCTTTATTGATAGGTTACAAGACTGTTTTACAGGCTCACTCACATTTTATCTATAACAGTGCATGCAGAGATAGTATTACAGACATATTTTTGCTTTATTCATGGGTTACTGCACTCTATTCCTATCTATCTGACTTATGATATGTAACAGTACATGCAGATGATTTATTCAGGGAATGAATGTTTTATACTTCACAGCTACTGCCACTTCCTTCATCCACTTCCTATGGGACTGCACAACTGTGGGTTGACAGCACCTAATACAACAATACTATTTATTATTGCAAGGGTACAACAACATTTCAAAGTAAGTGACACAGACACACTCCAAGTTTTATACCTTTATTAATTACATTGAACACTCTTTTCTACAGTCTCTCTCCTTTACTTGTTATTACAGTGCATACGGAAGACATATTCAGGACATATTATACTTTTCTTGATAGGTTACAACACTATTTTTCAGGCCTGCTCACTTATATGCTATGACAATACATGTAGTGATAGTATTCCAGAATTATTTTAGCTTGATTGGTGGGTTAGTACACTCAATTTCTGGCTCACTGACATTTGTATATAACAGTATATGCAGAGGATTTACTCAGGACATTTTATTGCTGCATTATTGGGCTTAAACACTTTTCTCATGCTCACTCACATATATCATGTAACAATACATGCAGAATATTTACTAACCTGCCTGGTGGCACAGCCTTAGCAGTCAATCTGCATAGGCTTGCTGATTCATAGCGCGAGCACCTGCAGCTGTGGAGTAAATAAAGGGATATTGAGACATACCTATCCATTATTTAGACTATATTAGCTTATCTTACATACTGCATTCCACGGCTGCCTACTTAGTAGTGGGGCATCCTGCATTTGATGGGCCTCCTGGATCCACTGGTTCAGAAGGTCCTGCTTCTGCCTCTTCAGGTCTGCATGGTGGTGATGGACCTGCTCACCAGTCGGAGGGACGCCTGTGGCACTGGTGAGTTCATGAGCCAATCATTTCCAAGCCTCCACCTTATACTTCATTCCTTGGAACTGGCCCTGCAGGAGTCGAGTCTCATGCCGATGGACTAGGATCCAAACCATATATCTTGACTCCTCAATGCCCCAGTGTTGCACTTGAAAGCGTGTACCCTCTCCAGCACCAGACATTCTAACTGCAGATGTGAGCTACAATCAGTTATGGTGAGTATTCCCTCCTATGCGGCTTAAATATGCCGCATTTCCTGCAATTTTCTGTGATTGGCCATTTTTGAATATTCTCGGCTGACTGCAGACATACTTAGCAATGGTTAAGCAAACATTTATTACTATATATATGTTAACAGTGGATGTTTTCCCTAAGCTGTTGTGGCTTAGTGGTTCAGTATTTTGATTATGGTGCACAGTGTCCTGGGTTCAAACCTTATCATTGTATTTTATTTTACTACTGTCCAGACAAGTTAGGGGGCGTGGCTGTGTTTAAGCAACTTTGCTCTATGTTGCTCCACGTTGCCCGACGGTGCGCTGGTTGGCCTGGCGCGCACCTCCACGCAAACCGATTGCACTGGGTAAAGCGCTATTTAACTTTAGGCAACTATTTTGCGCTGGGTAAAGCGCGAGTTTGCTAGGGGCAACTATATTGTGCTGGGTGAAGTGCTGCTTAACTGCGGGCAATTTTATATTGGGATCCTTTAAAATATTTATTTTATTCACTGATACATTGGCCATTTCACTGCTTTTTAGTTGTGTTTAAACATATATGTTGGGTATTATTCCATATACTGATTTAAAAAATAAATACAAAAGGGAGTGGTGCGACTCGAACCGTGAATGCCTCTTCTTTGTGCGAACGCTCTACCATTACACCATTGCTATTTGGTGTGATTTGCATAAACATTCTTTCTTATGCTCTTCCATGTGAGAATTGCTAACTGTAGATAAGCAATGGGCACACCCGCGCACACACGTGCAAATACGAGCAGCTATTTTGGGTATTTAAAAAAATTTTATGGTTATGCGTTTTAGATGTGTGATGGGGGTTTACATAATCAGGTGTTTGGTGCAGGGACATTTGAGCGGACTCGCTCTTGTTTATTTCCTTTTTTTTTAAACACTTGCAGGGGCATGTACATTTAGACTGCTCGGCAGTCGGACACGCCCCCTGCTTTCTTACACGGTCTGTGTAGGACTTACGGTTGGGTCAGCATGCCCTCATGCATATTCATGGCATGCTAACATCATGCCGTTCAACTGCAGCCTCCGAGTAAGACTTATTAAGTCTTACACGGAGGATTCATGCATCCGGAGGTTAATCTTCTGCACCATACTAAAAATATGTTTTATCTTCCAGCTGTTATGATTTTTTGTATTTTTATCTTAACAGATGTGTGAACTATTGTTATCTTCAAGGTGCATCATGTCTATTAAAGAAAACATGGCCATTGTTGCAGGTCATAAGTGAAGTGTGGGAATTTCAGAGAAGACGAAAGGTGCTTTTGGCAACATCAGATGAAGAAGAAGTAAAAAAAAAGAAAGAAAACATACTAATTTATTTCAAAAATGTTGGCCACTTGTAATGATGGCAGGTAGCAGCCTTATACCAGAAGATATGACCTGGCTCTACCCATTAGCCATTATGAAAGCATCTCCTTTGACAGCATATTACCTCCATCTCTTAGCATACAGGAATATTGCATCTAGCCGATTCGTTTTCCTTTTGTATTAGCCATTGATGTACGGCTGAATTATGCAAAGCTGATTTTACCTCACACTTTATACTGTCTCTGAGCCAATAGTATTTTGCACCCAAACTAAAATGGAATATTTACCACCATTCTTTCTTCTCAATATGCAGTGCAGAATCTGAAGGAATCAAATAAATAAATAAAATTAAAGCCAGTCTACATCCTGAGCACATATACTCTCTCTCTGTACTTGCCCTGAGATTTCACTTAGAAATTCACCTCAAATATTAAATGCTTGGCTTTGTTCTCATTCTTGCATTTAAATAGTGCCATAATTTACCTCACTTCATTTGATATGGCTGTAAATTATGACAGTTATGGCAGTTCTATTTTGTGGCAGATGTGAGGGGCAATTGTACTGCATAAGATGTGTATTATATTTGAATGAAGATAAAAAAGATAAATGCAGAGTACATATGCAAAGAATTTTTGATGGATACAGAAGTAATGGCATAAAAAAATAAAAATGTGAAGGTCACTTCAAAAGTTAAGATCTCTTTTAAAAGATGTTTTGCACAAACTCTATTGATATCCTTGCCATATGATACCCTGCAGGCAAAGTGTTTGCATATCTGATACTGTCCAGTTTTCACACAAATCTTCAGGATGTTTCCAGTATTGTTTAGTATAATGTGAGCTCTTGTTTTGGAATACAGCAGATGTTCTAGAAACAAATGTTAGCTTCTATGACTATTGTTTATAGACAAATTGAATTTAGCTTTCTCAAAGTGCATTATAAACATTACAAAGAAAGGGATTTATAAAAAGAAAATAAAAAAATGGCAAAACTGGATAAATATTTATAAGCTAGAAGTAGTGAATTTATTACTCAGGCTATGCACTAATCATTACACTTAATTGCTGTAAATTCCAGCCCTATACAATCAGTGGAGATTTAAGTACTGGATTTAAATCATTACACCTTTGCATTCATGAGTAAACCTATAAGTAATTTACAAAGTCTGTTGAATTTTATGGGAAATGTTTTCAGAACTGAGCTGGAGTCTAAGCAGTAATGACTTTTTAATGTCGATCTGTGATTACATTGTCATAGTGAAATACTGCAACCTTTGGTTGTATTCAAAATCAGACTGGAAGTGAATTATTAAAATGGCAGTGATTACCACAGCAGTAGGTGTTAACAGTTTTCATAAATTAAACTCAACTCTGACGTGATACAACAGTCTCAACCTGTTGAAACTAGTAAGGTGCTGATGCTCGATTTCCCTGAAGCAGTTTCTGACTTGGTCTAATGACTGCATCATGAATGATTTAAACTACTAACAAATGATTAAAAACAGTGCTTTATTTCAAATGCTTAAGTTACTTGTGTAACACCGCACTGCTTACAACTTGCACTGAAATGCTGAGTGGCAATATACACGTTTATGCTTCCTTCATGTCTTTATCTTTTCAAGCATAACACTTAGCAGCACATTGCCATAAATAAGAATAGTGTTGATAAGCCCACATTTTGTTTCAAAAAATAAATGAATGTTTTTAGTTGCTGTAGAGATCATGTATGACTTTTCCTAGAGGCTTACTAATATATTTAAAAAATGTAGTTCATTTTGCCATGAACAACTGCAATTTTCAGTATGAAAATGAAAATTGCTGAGATTCTTTAAAGATGATAAATCACATTGAAAGTTATTGCACAGCCTTTGATTGTGTTTCTTGAACAAATGCTGAGCTGCTCATCTCCCTTTAAAACTTGAACTGCTTATTCTTAACTTACTAAAAAGAAAAAAAAACACAGGACAGTAATGGTACAGATGTATTTTCTTTTTAATTTTATAAGGATGGTGTATGGCATAAGAAATGATTTGCTATAAGAATAACCATAGTGCATAAAAACTAGCTTTAAGTGTACAACCAAATTTGTTGAGAGGGATATTTTAATAAAGTGTAACTCTGTTTAATGTTGAGGTAAAATTGAAGAAATTGTCCTTTGTTTATGAAGAAGTATAACATCTTATGAAGATATATACACATTTCGCAGTGTTTACCATGCATGTGAAAGTATAAGTCATAGTAATATAGATGAAGGATCACAGTATTAGAAATAGTATGTCACAAGCCTGCGCACTCTTCATAAGTAGTGCAAGTGGTCATTATTATTAAGAAGAATATTGACTGCGCTTGAATGATATTTGGAAAGCTTAGGGTTATTCACCGGTGAAGTGGAAGGTGATACATATATTATTGCAGAACAAGGCAATCCACACAAACCGTGGGAAAGACAGATATTATGTGCTGAAAAATCATTTATTTCCCCATGCAAGAGGGAGAATCAGCAAAGGAGGGGGAGCTTCGGTGCAGGCTGCTAGGCTGCAGCCCCCCAGTTAAAAAAAAAAAAGAGAGAGAATTGGGAGTTTATTTTTTAAGCTAACTATTATGTTTAATTTAAAGTAATAGTTGACTTTCTTTCCGACTTGGGCACTCAGAACTCTGCGAATACACATGCCAGGAGTTCCAAGGAGCTCTGAGTTAAAAAAATAAATAAAAAGGAAAGAAAAAATCAACATATTTCATTTGCCAGGCTGGCTTAGGATTTTACAAATTCACTCCCAACAAAGCACACAACTACTGAGGACACTAGAGATGTAATTCTAAAAGGGCTTCACTGGGCTGCTGCATAAAGTAGTGAGGAGACCTTTCTATTTGCTCAGGCTGTCTAAAGTGACCCCAGCAGCTTGAAAATGAAAGAGAAAGAGAGTGTTAATGTAGGTAGTTGGGCAGGAAAGTAAGTTTTTTTTGCAATCAGTAAGTCATGCCAGCATTTTAGAATGTATGAGCTTGATTTAAATGTACGTGCTTGCATGTGTGTGGGTGAAGGTGTGCATGTGTGTGCAAAATAGCAGAAGTCAACAGTCTCTCTTTGTATCATTGTATTATATTCTTAGATGCATAATCTTGACTTATTTCTTGATAGTGATTTAGCAACTATAGACAAACAGAAACAGTTACCTTAGCTGAAATAACCAAGCATGTTCCTTAAAAAGAGGCAAAAGATCTGACTTTTCTAAGAGTGGCTACATGCCCCTGTGTCACACACACACACACACACACACACACACACACACACACACACACACACACACACACACACTCTATCACGTGTGTCTTTATTAGTTTTAAAATCATGATGCTATTTTCTTTTCTAGGAGTGAGCAAAAACCTGCAAAAACCTGCTTGAACAGTAAATCATACAAATCTAGCAATGAATAACAGCAGTTTCATTACAAATAGGTAAGGTATGAGCTAATCATATGACAGAAGCAAGGGTGCAATAAGGAAAATGTTTTCATTTTTATATTTCACTTAAGAATGCTATATGGTACTGATAGTTCAAAGTACTAGTAGTTTTCTATAAATGCAAGGAAGGACACTTACTACAAATTAATTGTCTCAATAGTAGATTTTTTTCCTTTAACACTATGTATAAAAGTTTAATTTGAAATGTGATAGGATATAAAGCATAAGGAGTTATTTGCCTGATGGTAGCTGAATTGCTGACATTTTAGTAGAGCATGGTGGGGTGTCACACTCCTGAATGTGTTATTCTTAGGATATAACATTAAACCAAGGCCCCATCTTCTTGAGTTGGTGGTAGCTCTGGTAGATGTAAAAGATACCACAGTGCCCCAATGCCCTGGCCAAATTTTCCCAAGTAGTATAATAAACTACCTATCTATATCAAACAAAGCTCCTCATTAGCACTCTTCAAGAAAAATATTGATGATAGGATGGGAAATAGGAAATTCACACTGGGGATCACCTCTGTGGCTATGCTCAACAGTGGCACAGGAAAATAATTTTCTTGGGTGGCAAAAGCCAGGGTACCTTTTTGGCTGGGCTTGTATAGGCCCCAGGGCTGATAGCCCAGTACCTACCTATGAACCTATGAACCTATGAAGTACCTACCTATGAACCTCAGGTCACCCCTGAATAGAGGCCACTAGCCTAATGGGAGTAACTTGGTCAAAAAAGATAAATAAATAAAATAAAATAAAATAAAATACTTTCTTATTGATCAGAAAATGCATGTTGATGAAAATCTCCTGCTCTATCAAAATTTGAATTGAATAAGAATTATTTAAAATTTGTCTCTGACTTTGGGTCTTTGCCTTTTATTATTTTTTTTTCTCTATAATTCTTGAGCAAAGAAGTTGAGAAGTATGGGAGGGAGGCATAGAAGGTCTCAGCCTTATATTTTTATCTATTTGTTGTGTACATTTTGTGGTATTCTGGTAAATCAGTGAGGATTGCATTTACAGTAAAACCACTGTAAGTTGACCACCCAAGGGACTGTAACAAGCTGGTCAACATAAGGAGCTATGCCTACTGTACTAATACATATGTGCACTTTACTTTCTTGTAGAGCTTTTATTAGAGAATATCATACGAAATCATACATAATCAAAACACAGTAAAATCATACATACAGTATCATAGAAAATCAATACATTTACTGTTTTCTCATGGTTTAATCATTCTTTCTGAAAAAAAGAATCAGTCTTAGTGTGTTTCTTATTCTTATTAGAAAGGTAATTGGAGAAATCACTCTCATCACTGACTACACCACTCAGCATACCTGGGCATTTTTCCACAGCAAATGACTTCAGCTGCATTATTAGATGCCTGACATCCTCTGTTTTTGGAGTCTATGTAATTTCTCTGCCATCATCACTTGCTTCTTCCACTTCATTAGCTGCTTCATGTACTTTTACTCTGGTCTGTACTTTGCTCAATATCACTTGGTAAACTGCTTCTGGGTCAGGGTCA
>NC_056737.1:660221970-660231970 GCF_019279795.1 Protopterus annectens | reverse complement strand
AGCAATGGAAGAGGTGGGACACATGCATATTACATACATGGCATGTGCTTTTAATTTAAGGTATCAAATAAGTGACAAGCAATTTAAAGCATCCTTAATGAACAATGTATTTGCTGTTCACACTGTAAATAAAAAAAACACGACTGCACACAGAATTGGAGCAAGCCACAGAATGTACACATAACACACAGGACAGAAACACAGATATACACACTAAGGGACAAAGGACAGTCAGAATGAGCAGTATTGTTGGAGGTGAGCACATATTATGAATTGCAGGTACCTGCATCTAATAACATCAGCTGTATGTGTGGCCACCTGTTCTTCTTGGATTCTAGAGTATCTGTCCCAGTAAAAAGAGTATGTGTGCAGATGACCTGCTGTTCCATAACATGGTGGCATCCCTTGGCAACATAATTTCCATAGAGTGCATGTCCTCGTCTGTTGTTTAATCACAGGTAATTCTGTGCCCAAACATTGTGCCCATTGGACTGCCCACTTAAGGTGTAGAGTTACATCATGTTCTGCTTAATGGTGGATGATAGCCTGAAAGTAACATATGTAGAGTCTGGACCAGCCTTACAACTAAGAAGAACATTACCCCTGGATGACATTTATGAATTCTCAAAGCAGGCAAAAATCAGTAACTATGATGCAATAAATTACATGAATGTGAAGACAGACTGTGACATTATACTAAATTCTATCTTTTTGCTGTCAGTGAGTCCTTTGACATTATTTATCTCAAATGTACAGGCGAAGTCAACAATAAAACAAATCATATAAAAAACACAGGAGAAATTATGGAATGACTACAACATACAAAAGAAAAATTAACATTTAGCTTTCAAAACTATTCTACTCCTAAAAAAATCTAGATTAAATAAATAACAAATTACTTTTCACATCAAATTTACCATTTTTAATTATGAACCTAATATGGTGTGAAAGGCTGAAATTAGTAGTATGGTATTTGTTAATTACTTCAGAATACTGAAAGGGAATTTGTGGCATAAGCTTTGACTATAAATCTAAACAAAGAGATTAAGAGGTTTAGAGGATGGCAAATTGCAATGGGTAGTACTAAAAGGAGACAGTATCAGAGAGAGGGAGAGAGAGAGAGAGAGAGAGATAGACAGAGAGAGAGAGAGAGAAGATTCAAGTACAGATAGGGATATTCAAAGGCATTTAAGGAAGAAGTAAAGTTAACAGATGTGGGCAACTATGCTAAATAAAGTGCATCAGCAGAAAAGATGCATAAATGTGATCTGTGAAAAGATCAGGGATGGCGGGGAAAGGAATCCTTTTGGATAAGGACATGTTTAAGGGGAAATATGATTGTAATCATCTGGATTTAAAAAAAGAAAAGGAAGAACATGGAATGGTAGAGGATGACTTATTGCTTTTTGCAGATAGTGAATAAGGTAAAGACAGAAAATGAATTAGACAAGGATATGTTTAAGTAGAAGGCAGTAGTCCAATTAGATGACAGCATGGTTAAAGACTGGAAAAGATAAGATAAGCACTATTTCCAAGGAAAATGGGGAAGGGGCTTGGAAGACCTAAAGCGATTGCAGAATAGGTGAATCAGATAGAGAGAGAGAGAGAGAGAAAAAAGACTTATGGAGACATGAGGACTTAAGGAAAAAGAGGTGGGTAGTTTTGAGGAAAGTAAAGCTTGATGGATGGATATTTCATCTTCACTTAAGATTGTTACATAGCTGATGTGATGAATATGATGCATTTTTTTATTAAAATAAGGAGCTCAGCAGATGATAAGATAAATTGAAATGAAGTTTCCAGGAAAGAGATTGTCAGTCCATGCATGTTATGTGTTTTGGAGGTTAGTGGGGAAGAATATTTCAATAGCAAGGAGAAAAAAAACCTGCAGATGGTAGCAGGCTGGATTAAAAAAGTTGATATGATGAAGGGATTTAGGAACATATAGCTGGTGAGGTGACATAAGAGGTTGGTTTCTGTAGCTGAATAAGACGATGAAGGTATGTAAAGAGAGCAAAGTTTTAGAGGAATGACAGGACAATAAACAGTGATGGCAAAATAAGTGGGAAGATAGACCCTCCCCATCCTTCAAGGCCCCTGAGCCAGTGGAAACCACAACCCAAGCTGCGGAAGCCCTTACAAATGCCTTCTATGAACACCTCCAGGACTGCATGGATCAGGCAATCCCAAATAAAACCAAGACTCTTTCCACAAAGGGCAAACGTCCAGTCTGGTGGACCCCAGCCATTAACAAACTTTACAATAAGAGGAGAAAGCTATTACATGATAGAACAAAATCCATAAAAGGGAAGTCACCCCTGATCATTATTAGTAAAAAAATACGAGCACTCATAAAATCAACTAAGGCCAATTTTGAGAGAAAAATTGTCATGGATTCAAAGGACAATCATAAGGCCTTTTTCAGCTATGTTAGGAACCTGGGTGGAAACTCCCAGATATGCTCAGAATTAGTCCAAAATGATGCAAAAATCACTGCACCCACAGACATTGCCAACATACTGGCAGACAGGTTCAGTGCAAACTTCACCCCCCCCCCCCTAAAGGAGAGATAACTATCCCAGCGGAGGGTAGCCTCCCAGACATCTCAAATGCACAGGTGAAAGCTGCTCTCTCTAAAGCTAAAAACACAGCATCAATGGGACTGGATGGTGTCCCCAGCTGTGTGCTACACGAGCTAAATGAGGAATTAAACCCGCACATAAGGCAGCTGTTTAATCTCAGCCTTACCACAGGATACGTGCCCAAGGAGTGGCATACGGCAACTGTGGTCCCACTCCACAAAGGCGGTGCCTCTACGGACCCTGGTAATTACTGCCCCATAAGTTTAAGAAGTCTAGTCTGCAAAGCTATGGAGAGGATCATAATGGAGCTCATAAACAAAGATATAGGGGACTTGCAGACATTGGACCCGACCCAGTTTGGCTTCGTCAAGGGCAGATCATGCCTTTTGAACTTGGTCGACTTCTTTGAAACAGTCACCAAGGCCATTGATGAGGGAAAGGCAGTCCATACAGCCTACCTTGACCTTGCAAAGGCTTTCGACACAATACCCCACTCGGGTATTGTAGAAAAACTTACCAGCTTAAATGTAAACCCATATGTCACAAGATGGGTTGCAAACTGGCTTAAGGACAGAACCCACAGGGTTAGAGTTGCTGGCGCTATGTCAGACTCCAAGCCGGTCACAAGTGGTGTCCCACAGGGCTCGGTCCTTGGCCCCCTACTGTTCGGCATCTACTTCTCAGAAGTACAGGCCAACATGGGAGGACTTTGGCTGACAAAGTTTGCAGATGACTGCAAACTGGGCGCCATAGTGGAAAGTGCATCAGACACGGATATCCTTCAGAAGGGACTCACGGAAACAGATAGCTAGTGCCAGAGCCATGGCCTGAAGTTAAACGCCAAAAAATGTATAGTCATACCCTTCGGGAAAAACAAGGTAACCCCAAACTACCATATAGGCGGCAATCCACTAAGCACAGAAGAGGTTATCAGGGACCTGGGGACCCAGGTTGACAGTGGCCTTTCTTTTGACACTCACGTTGCTAAAGTGGTTAGAAAGACCTTCTACATTGCCCACCTGATCATGAAGGGATTCACATCCAGATCTAGTGAGGTCATTGTTCCCCTGTACTCTTCACTTATCAGACCAATGATCGAGTACAATGCCCCATTCGGGATGTATCTCACCCGGCGTCTGCAGCAATTGGAGGGACCCCAAAAGTTCCTCACCAAAAGGATAAAGGGACTCCAAAATCTGTCATATGCTGCCAGATTGAACAAACTCCAGCTCTATTCAGTCGCATACCGTCTGCTCAGAGGTGACATGTGCCTGACATACAAGGCCATGTCCAACCCGGAATTAATGGACATGCTCCACCTCAAAAAATCCAAATCCACCAAAACCACTAGAGCAAGCGACTTAAACCTTAGCACGGATATAAATAGGATGTGCTAGAGGGATAGATTTATCACTCAGAGACTCCCTATACTGTGGAATAAAATCCCGGTCCATGTGAGGCAGAGCACCTCACTGGCTCTGTTCAAGAGAAATCTTGACCTGTGGATGGGAGATTGTAGTTTTACCCCGGGAATCATCTCTGTGTCACTGCTGGACAGAGGCACAACAAACTAATGGGCACAGTATTTTTCATATAAGGGGTGGCGTAAGCCACATAACTTTGGGCTAGGCTTATAAATGCCTTAGGGCAGATAGCCTAGTATAAACCTATGAACCTATGAACCTATGTAAGAGGTTTTATAGTTAGAGTTAGTTAATTAATTTAGTTAACAAAAAGTAACAAATGTTAAGCTGGAGAATTGCTGTTGGGAGTAAAGGTATGATTGGGCCTTATAAGAGATCATTATTTGGGGAGGAGAAAGGATAGGTTTCATAGCCCTACAGAACATAGTTGTTAATATGTTTTTTGTAGATTCTAATGCTAGTAGAAGAGGTAAGAACTCCTTGAGGGGGCTGGAATATTAATATGAGGTATTTGGTTAAACATGCTTACATATTTACTAACTTCATCTCCCAGATTTAGCAAGCAACCATGCAGGAATAAGTTATTCCTGCATAGCAGGGACTGTTCCTGCTCAGCACAGCAGTGCACCATGCATATGTATGAAGGCATGCTGCCATGCTGTAAAGCGGACATGATTCCGTGTATGAGCACAGGAGGTGTGTCTGAGAGCAGAGCTCTCACAATACACATGCCCCCTGCACTCCAGAGTTGCCATTTGGCAGTTTAAAGTGAGTGAGAATGCTCGAAACACCCCCGACCCGTCAGGGTAAGAAATCTGGACAAATCCATAAGGGACAATCGTCCCTACAAAGCAGAAAGTTGATAGAATAACAAGTTCAGCATTAGCATGGATATTCTGAATGGTACAAATAAAAAAATACAACAAATAAATTATTTTATTTATATATGCAATAAAGTTTAAGCGTAGATGTGTGAGTGTACCCGTTGCTTAGCTACACTTAGCCCAGTTGAAATGGCACAATAACTTAAAAAGCAATAGACATCCAGCATCAGCATAAGTGCAATAGTGTAGGGGTTAGAGCATATGCCTTTGTATGTTGTCATTTAGGGTTCATGCTTTACCAAAACCATTTCCATTTTGTATGTGTAAACATTAACATTTTAATTTTTTGTATATTTATTTAAGAAGTAACAGATTTTTCTCAACCAGAGTAGTGTATTAGGACCAGATGTGAGGTGTCAGGGTAATAAAGTAGTGAAACCCCAATATAAACACAAGTGCCCCATACAGTATAGTCACACAAGAATAAACTAATCACAGCATATTGGGGGATGTCAAGGAAGGTAAATAAATCTATATTATGTAATGAATGATGAATCAATCCCATACAGGTGGTAGACTAATATAATAAAACATAAGCAATGCTAAGCATTGCACAGCTATGTTGACCGGGTGTAAGCATTGTGTACATATGAATACTAAGCAATGAAGAGCCCAGCTAAGTGGATTTTCCCATTGGTAAGCAATGCTGAACCTGCCCCTTTAAGCACTGCCAACTTTAGCTAAGCAGGTCTGCCTGTAGCTTAGCTTAGCTCAGCATTTTCAAAAGTATCTAATCATGGCAAAGGGTGGGAAATCAGCCATATTTAAACCCCACAGGTGAGACTACAGCTCATAACTGGTTATAGCTGTCCACTGTAGGCAGTATGGAAGGTGTTGGAGAGGGCATGTGCTTTCGGGCACATTGCTGGGGCATACAGTAGTCCAAGGTCATGGTAGAACTCCTGGTAAAAAACAATGACATGAGACTGCTGCAGGACCAGTAACAGGGCTCCCAATATAAAACAGAAGCCTGAGAAAGTCTCAACTGTGATCTCACCAGTGCCCCTGGTATCCCTCGGACTGGTGAGCAGGTCCGGCAGCACTATGCCGACTTGAAACAGAGGAAGATGGAGCTCTTGGAACAGTGGGTTCAAGAAGCAAGAGACAGACGAGATGTCCCAGCATTATGTAAGCATTCATAGCAATAATTGTTCACCAAAGTCCAGCCTGTGTATGTGATGGATAGCTATGCATAAATGTTTTTCTATTTTCATTACAGCTGCAGCTGAGTGTGTTGTGAATCAGGAAGCCCATGCCAGCAGGTTGCAAAGGCTGTGTCGCGAAGCTGGTGAGTAACAATCTTGCTTGTAGTAGTCATACCAAATAAGTATAAAGGAGCAAAATGTCACCTAGCAGTATAAAAATGTGTATGGTTTGTACTGAATAAACCAGACAATATGACAGTAATAGTCCCATATAGGTCATATTTAAATAAAAGTTTAACTGCCTGGAAATAAAGTTCTAAATCCTGGACTGGTTGTGTTTACTCTGGTATTGTATGGCCTCACATGTTGCATTCACCAAGATCTGATATGTGAGTAGTACTGTTGTGTCAACTGTTTCTCAAACTGTGCTACATAAAAAATATGTCTAGGAATGCCTATATAGGAATGTTGTAATTACAAGGTCAGATTGTACAACCAAGAGAGACTTAGACAGAAAACACTAACAAAAAAGACAACACTTTCTAAATAGCTCACTCTGATGAAACGCAAATTGTATTTTTAGCACACACAGCCATGGTTCGAATCCCGAGAGTGGTAGTAAGCTGCATACATAATCATACCCCTCAACTGTACAGATTTACACAGAATGTCCAGATTTTTGCCTCATATTTTTGGCCTGTTCCTCTATTTTCCTGGTAAATCACTGGGATAATCTCAGGATTGTAGTCACTAAATAATGACATACATTTGAGTTTCAGACTTCAGATCCTTCAGAAAATGTATATTAAAACAAATCCTGTTACTCTAGAAACTTTCTAAAAGTTTATAAGAGCAATATTAAAAATATGTCCCTATTTGTACCCCCATTTTGTCAAGCTTTGTACAGACTTTTTGCATTAAAAGATTGAAAGGTGTGTGCAGAATTTTAACTAGGAATCTGGGAATATGTGTAGAAACAGTCATGTAGTGTTAACAAACATTCCCCCCATAGGTCTAACAGGTAAAATAAGTAGAATGTAGCTATAAGACAGTTCAAGTATACACTGTGTACAAACATACCACTGCCCAAACCAAGGCCATAGGGTATTTGAATAATACCTGTAGAGTAATTATTAGAGCAATGATCATTAATGTTATGGGTACTACAAGGATATACAAGTTGTTAATTGACATTTTGCCCCCCCCCCCCACCATATCTGCAACAATAATCTAAACACACAAATTAGTGGGTATGTTTTACACCAAATCTACTGTTTGGACATATGTCCTATTGTTCAACAAATATTGAATATGTTTCTATTAATGTTTCATGTTGAAATTCTATCATTAGTGGCCTGTTGCTATCAATGTAACCTGCATGCTATTGTAATGGCCACTGTGGTTCCATAAATGCATGTGTTCTGTTTGCTATGCAACTGGTCCGAATCTGTTGTTTTGGGTTAATGGGAATATCTATGCATGCTGTTATAATAAACCTGGATTGTGTTGACTGTTACTAACCTACATATGTTCTAAAACTGTAACACCATAGCACGTTTGGGAAGGCCGATCCCAGCAGACCCACCTCTCCCACCTCATCTGGCGATGGCACTGGGCTCCAGCATGTCTGGGACCCACCCTGGGACCTTCTCGTCTGCTGGTCCTGCACCACCTTCGGATGGAACTGCCTCAGAAGATATATATATATATGTATATATATATGTATATATATATATATATATATATATATATATATATATATATATATATATACAGATATATATATATATATATATATATATATATATATATATATATATATATATATACACACAGTGCATTCGGACATTGGATACACACTCTGAACCTCTCACTACAAAATTTCTGACCAAAGGCACTGTAAATGGGGGTGAAGGGGCCCAAAATAGGGACCTCTTGTAATTATTGCCATTATCCCTTCATCCACAGCTGAACTGTTCTGCCTTGCAACAAAATAAAATCAGCCCTTGTACATCTTGAACCGAGGACCCTGCACAACATAGCCACAACAAGTTACCACTAAACCATCTAAGCTATAAGACGACAGGAGATGGCCTGCACCTGTCACCCTTGGGATACCGGATACTGGCTAAGGCTCTTGCCGCCTCTATAGTGCCATTTTTATGCAAGGTTTAAATGACAAATTCACCATCATAACAGGAACAGGCAAGCAAAAACTGAGGATGATGCTACTTAATGCTAGAAGTCTAAATCTCAAAATGCACTCACTCGAGGCACTCCTTAAAATGGAGAACATCGATATCTGTACAGTAACTGAGACCTGGTTCAAGGCTCCAGAAAGTACACCTGCACTACCAGGTTATAACTCATACCACACTTTTCGGCCATGTAACCTGGACTGGAACACCAAAGGTGGAGGTGTGTCCATATGCATTAAGGATATCCACACCTCCAGGCTAGTTGCTCAACATAATGCAGCCGAGGTTATCCAAGTGCAACTAGCTCTGGGCAAAACTGCAATCCAAATTGTAGCTTGCTACAGATCCCCCACCATACCCTAGGATTCCCACTCCTCTTTTCTTGATGTACTAAAAAATATTAGGGTTCAACCAAACACCCTAATAATGGGCGATTTCAACTACCCCACCATTAACTCTGAAAACTACTCATGTACCAACTCCTTCGCTCAACGCTTTCTGGAATTCATAAACTCCAATGCCCTGGACCAACTTATCCACTCCCCCACCAGGGGCAACAATATCCTAGATCTAGTCATTACCAACATGAGTGACCGGTGTTTCACACCTGAAGTCAACGCCTCATTGGTCCGATCCGACCATAAGCTAATTACCCTAGATATCCACATCCTGCCCCCACCCCCCATTAAGGAAACCATGGTAAAAAATTTCTCCAAAGCCAACTTCATGCTTCTAAAGACAGAAGTGTTGAACTTCATGACACCCATGCAGATGGACAATACAGTTACGACTACTGAATCCTACACAAATACACTTTATAAGAACTTACATGAGTGCATGGATCGTGCTATCCCAAACAGAACCAAGATGCTATCCTTCAAAGGAAGACAATCTGGTGGTCCCCTGCCATAAACAAACTGTACAACAGAGGGAAGAAACTGTTGCAAAAGAGAGTAAAATCCCATGAGTGGAGGAGCTCCCTGGTCAGCCTCAGTAAGAAGCTGCGATCCCTGATAAAATCCTCCAAAGCTAGTTACGAAAATAAAATCACCACTGATTCTAAAGATGACCACAAAGCATTCTATAGCTATGTCAAGAATCTCAATGGCAACACTCAGATCTGCTCTGAGTTACAGCACAATGGCACTAAATATACAGACCCAACTGATATTGCCAACATCCTGGCAGATAGGTTCAGTGCTAAGTTTACCCCCCTCTCACCCCCTAAAGAGCCCATCTCTCTACAGGAAGAATGCAAACTTCCTGTAATCATGGATGGACTGGTAAAAACCACACTCTCCAAAGCCAAGAACACAGCATCCATGGGACCAGACAACATCCCCAGGCTGCGTTCTACATGAACTACAGAATGAACACGTACCCCACCTAAGTACCATGTTCAATCATAGCCTCACCTCAGGCTTTGTGCCCGCTGAATGGTGCACAGTGACAGTTATCCCACTCCACAAGGGGGAAGCCACCACGGACCCCGAGAACTACCGCTGCATTAGCCTGATGAGCCTGGTATGCAAGGCCATGGAATGTATCATCATGGGACTTATAAACAAAGACATTGGTAATCTCCAAATTCTGGACCCCACCCAGTTCGGGTTTGTAAAAGGTAGATCATGTCTCCTAAACCTGATAGACTTCTTTGAAGCAGTCACCAAAGCTGTAGATGAGGGTAAGGTGGTTCACACACCCTATCTAGACCTTGCCAAGGATTTCAACACCATCCCCCATTCTGGAATTATAGATAAACTCATT
>NC_056737.1:660131970-660216970 GCF_019279795.1 Protopterus annectens | reverse complement strand
CAGAGAGGGATATATATATATATATATATATATATATAGAGAGAGAGAGAGAGACAGAGAGAAAGTAAGAAAGGAAGAGAGAAAGAGCCAAGAGCATTTGTCTATGATCCATGGGTGGAAATTATAATGGTTGCCTATATTGTTTACTAATCCATACTGTCACATAGTAATTGCACAGGGCAGTAGACATTTATGGATTGTCTACAACAACCTCTACAGTGGATGACAACTATTGGCCTTGTAATGTGGACATTGGGACATATAGGTCCTCAATATAATAATGCAGCAAAATCCGCACTTCAATGGATCCTCCCATTATACAATCATCCCAACACCTACACAGGATACTGATGACACACGCACACACAAACACTTATCAGTACAGAGTTCCAAACCACTAATGGCTATGTATTGCTATTACAGTGTTACACAGCTATTGCATGCCCCATGGAACTTATATGTTGGAGAGCTGTCCAAATGTATCTTCGAAGGTGAGTGACATCAGCAATAGTGCTAAAGAAGGGGTAAGGGAAGTGTAGTAAGTGTGAATGTCCACAAAATCATGTGTCAACAAAGACACACACACACACACACACACACACACACACACACACACACACACACACACACTGTCTCACACAAACACACATTATCACAGTTGCCAGGACCAGGATTAGAACTCCTATCTAACTAGTTTGCTACACTACAGTATTACACAGTTATTGCAAGTGCCATGGAGCTTATAGGGATGAAATTTGGCCAAAGGGTTATTTCAAGGTGACTAACATCAGCAGGCATGCTAACGTAGGGCAATGGGAGGTGTAGTGAGAGGGAATGGCCTCAAAATCATTCATCTCGACAGACACACACACACACACACACACACACACACACACACACACACACATACACACATGATTTGCCAGTACTGAGATCCATAGGTTCATTGCTTCACAGGTGTGTAGTCAGTGAATGGGCCTTAAGACTCTACAAGGCTAGGCCAAGGGAATACCTTGGCATCAAGCCACATGACAGTAGTCCCCAGTGTGGCTCAGGGGTGTAGTCCTTGGAGTGGTCCCCAGAGGTGAGTATTGTATTCACCATCCACTCATCTGGGTGTCTGTTGTGGGTGGTCAGTGATGTGCACTGCTTCCCATGTGTGTAATCTATATTCCATAACATGGACAGTGTCTGGGTTGTGCAAATGTCCCACATGCATGTTCTTTGATGTGTACCTGAGGTGTCTGGGGCATGTTGTGCGGACAGATTGGCATCTTCTAATGTAGCATTCCTGACTTCATTTGATTAGACCTGGTATGTAACTGAGGTTGTAACTGCATGTACATTGACAGTATGATGCGGGTGTTCAGTGGAGTTAGTGATGTCTGTCCATACAGGGCATGTGTATAAGGCATGATATTCCATTTGTGGGGTACATTTACAGAATCTACAGTTGTTGCAGGTGTCCAGTGGGGAACATGGCAAAAGGGCCACTGTACACATTTATTTGGCTACTGAGGGAATGCAACAGGGTGCCATGTCCTTTTACTTGCTGGATAACACACACTCAGTCAGGAGATTTTACACATCAAAGACCTTTCTGATGTCAGTGGCACTGTTGTGATTAGCAGGCATGTAGTCCACTGCTATCACACTCTGGTTATTATCTGAAAGGCAATATGCAGGGAAACTTCCAATATAGTGTTTTGTGCCAAGCCACGTGTGTTTATGTATGATAAGTGGGTGGAGAGTGTTCTCTGAGTAATAGAAGAGTTGCTTATATTGTTCACTAATCCATACTGTCACATTTAGGGCTGTGGATTGTCTACACCAACCTCTCTGGTGTTGACATCTGTTGGCCTTGTAATGTGGACATTGTGACATATACTAGGTCCTCAACATCATAATTTAGCAAAACTCACCCCACAATGGATCCTGTTATTACACAATCACAGCAATCCCCACCCAGGATACCAATGACAGACACACACTTGCCAATACTGAAATATAACCCCCTACCTAGCTATGTATTGCTAATACAGTGTACCTATTTCTTTGCATGTGCCACAGAGGTTGTTATCCCAATATACATCTAAGGTGAGGAACATCACCAGCCCTTGTAAATACTGGCATTGGGTGATGTAGTTGAGAGATCCCAAAAAAAAATGTTACCCTACACACACATTTACATTTGTCAGGGGGGAAGATTCAAATCTCTATCCAACAATCTTTTTGGACCATTATGTTATGCATTTACCACATGCACCACTGACCTTACATGGTTTAGGGTTGGCAACAGGTCCTTCTAAAGTGGATGATATCTGTAGGACTGCTAAAGTCAGGCACTGCAATGTGTACTGGATTTAAATGGGGCCAGAATCTTTGAGGTATAGATATATTTTATTTTTTATTTTATCTTATTTAACATTTGTTGACCGGGGAAGTCCGACTAGGTTCTACAGATCCTGTTTTCAGCGCAGGCCCGGGGAGAAACGCTCCATAAGCATGTCTTTAGAATGTGGGAGGAAACTGGAGTACCCAGAGGAAACCCACGCGAATGCAGGGAGAACATGCAAACTTATATATGTACACACATAAACACTTGCCACGGATGAAATTCAAACCCATACCTATATAGTTATTGTGACTACACTGTTCCAAATTTATGGCATGTACCATGTAGCTTACATTTTGGAGATCTGTATCAAGGTATATTTGAAGCTGAATGACATCAGCAGCAGTGGTGTGAATGATCACAAAATCAGGTTTCTACAATGATACACACACACTGTCTCACACAAACACATTTACCAAAATCAGGATAAGAATTCCTACCATACTAGTATGCTACGCTACAGTATTACACAGTTTTCACATTTGCCACGGAGTTTATATGTTGTTGAGTTGTTCAAAGTTATCTTTGAAGGTGAGTAACATCAGCAGCAGTGCTAAAGGAGGGGTAAGGGGAGAGTAGTAAGTGTGAATGTCCATAAAATCAGGTATTATCAAAGACACACATACTCTCTCACACAATTCTCATGTTTGGGATTAGAGCTCCAACCTCACTATTATGCTACACTATAGTACTACTCAGTTATCACAAGTGCCACGGAGATTATATGTTCGAGAGCTGTTCAAAGGTATCTTTGAAGGTGAGTAACATCAGCAGCAGTGCTAAAGGAGGGGTAAGGGGAGAGTAGTAAGTGTGACTGTCCTTAAAATCAGGTATCAGCAAAGACACACACACTCTCACACAAACACACACAGTTTCAAAGTTGCTATGTCTGGGATTAGAAGTCTTACCTAACTAGTATGCTACACTATTGTGTTACACAGTTATCGCAACTGCCATGGAGCTTATAGGGCTGGGACTTGGCCAAAGGGTTATTTCAAGGAGACTGACATCAGCAGGCATGCTAAAGGAGGGCAATGGGAGGTGTAGTGAGTGTGAATGGCCTCAAAATCATTCATCTCCACACACACACACACACACACACACACACACACACACACACACACACACACACACACACACACACACACAGTTTCACAGTTGCTATGTCTGGGATTAGAACTCCTACCTAGTTTTCTACATTCCAGTATTACACACATATCGCAAGCACCATGTAGCGTATAAGGCTGAAACTTGGCCAGGGGGTTATTTCAAGGTGTCTGATATCAACCACACACACACACCCTCAGTCACACACAACTTTACATTTGACAGGACTGGGTATACAAATGCTAGATGAATACTGATTTGTACTATTGAGTTACACAGTTATCACAAGCATGACAGACATATAGGGCTGAGGGCTACCAAATGGAATGTCTACAGTGATTGACATCAGCACATCATGTGATATCAGGCAGTTGGATGTATGGTGGGTGGGACAGGGCTCATAATGGAATTCTCTCTGTCACTGTCTGTCTCTCTCTTCCCTACATCTCTGTGTGTGTATGTTTGACATATTATAGTGTGTTGGCCTTGGATATGTCTGAGTATTCCTATTCAATGTGTGCGCAAAGCATGAATGGTGTACAGTTTGGTGTGTGTGCACAGACATCTGCGAATGACAAATATGTATAGTCCACTGTGTTGTCAGACATGGGCTTAATTTCTCTAAGTGTAAGAGCATGCCCAGTATGACCTTCTGTATTGAGTGTGTGAATCCATTCCATGTAGGGTTGTACTCCAGTCCAGGGTTTGGTGTTCTACACCTACAGCTAGCAACATGTTTCTGCCGGATATCTGTAGATTCATAGGTTCATAGGTAGGTACTAGGATATTGGCCCTGGGTCCTAGCCAAAAAGGTACCCTGGCTTTTGCCACCAAAGAAAATTATTTTCCTGTGCCCCTGTCAAGCAGAGCCACAGAGGTGATCCCTGGGGTGAATTTCCTATCTCCCATCCAATCATCAAGAATTTTCTTGAAGAGTGGTAATGAGGAGCTTTGTTTGATATAGATAGGTAGTTTGTTCCAGAGTATGGGAAGTCTCTGGGAGAGGAATCTATCCCTCCAACATGTTCTGTTTATTGTGGTGACAGGGTTTAGGTCCCTAGAGCGTGTAGCTTGGAGGGATTGGGATTTCTTTAAATGGAGCATGTCCATCATCTTTGGGTTTGACATAGCTTTGTATATTAGGCAGTGATTGCCTCTGAGTAGGGGATATGTGACGGAGTAAAGCTGGAGCTTTTTGAGATGGTCTGCGTAGGGCATCTGTTTGAGGCTGGTAATCCTCTTTGTGAGGTATTTCTGTGGCCTTTCTAGTTGTTGTAGATGTCTTCTGAGGTACATACCAAAAAGGGCATAGCAGTCTCTAATGTGTCTAATGAGTGATGAGTAGAGGGGAACAATGAACTGTTTTTTCCTGGATGAGAAACCTTTTGTGATGAGGTGTGCCACATAGACAATATTGAACACACAACAACCTAACACATGGACCCCCTGCATATTGTACACATGCAACAATCTATCCTGTAGATTGTCCAGCCTGGGTACTCTGTGCTTCACTGTTATTACACCTCACACTTATGTTACTGCATTTCTACATGGAATTGTTGGGAGGGAGGGCACACCTGATGACTTTAAACATTTACTATGACTATACTTGTATTTCAGGTACTCTGTTGGCTTCAATTTCATTTTGTATTCTGACCTATCATGCAGACTACAGGTATATCAGTAGAGTTCAGATCTTAGGTTTTATTGACCTACATTTCAGTTTCAGACTTCTTACCCTTCAGAAGTAACATACAACTGCCAGACCTCTTGTAGTCTGTCTGTGTAGGTCTGGAGGGGGGCTGTTCACCATTGCCATCAATTGTAGGCCTTAGCCCAGCCTTTCTTTATGGTCATCTACACCTGTCCTGCTGGCTGAGGCTGGTGGTGGGTATGTGAGCCTCACTGACATGTATATGTGTGTCCTATGGTCACACATTTGGGCCACCACATGTACTGCAGTGGGATTTGTCACCTTGTGTAGTACTGCCTAGTATGTTGACACCAGTATTTGTTATGGATTTCAAGCTGCCCATATAGGTGTCCACTATCTGCTGCCATCCCATTCAGCCACCTGATTCCCTTGCATGCTCACGTCCATACCATAGATACAACTATTAAAACATACTACTCCATTCAGCAATTGATAGGAAGAGTGACTTAGCTTGTGGCTGTGCCAGTATTGAGGACGGTACTAGAGGGCTGACTATGTCGGATGCACATAGTACACTCCCTATATATGGTAAAGCACAGGTAGTGTCATGTTTGGCATCCCTTTTACTATATGTGCGAGTCAGAGAGAGGTGTCATTCACGGGGTCACTCCTGTGTCAGTGTATGTGCTATGCGTTGCCTCTTTGCCAAGGCCTGGGCATATTGGGAACACCACCTTCTACCTACATGGGTAGGCTCAAGTAGTTCCTCCTCTGAGTCCCCTCTGTGCCTGTGAGGGCCTTGCCAATGATGGGGAGCTGTGTGGCCCTGCCACAAGCTGTTCCTGCTGCAGCTGTTTCTGCAGGATCATATTGTGCATGGCATATACTATGAACATTTGTGTACATGTAGCTGGAGAGTACTGCAGGGCTCCACCGGATATATCCAGGCAGTGGAACCATGAGTTGAGCATCCCAAACACATGCTCTATTATGATTCTGGTTTGTACGTATGCATCATTATGGAGTTCTTATTCAGGTGTGTGTGCATTTCTGAGGGGTGTCATCAGCCACGGCTCCAGTGCGTATCCAGCATCCCCTACTAGGTGGTCATATGGGATGTCCCCACTGGCAAACGACTGGTACAGCTGTGTCATATGCCTATTGTGGGAGTCGTGATAGCTTCCAGGGCTGCCAGCATACACATTCTAGATAATGCTCTGGGCATCGCACACAACCTGGCAGTTGATGAAGGGAAAGCCCTTGAGGTTTATGTAGATGCTATCCCGCTCACCTGGTGATGCTTTGATGTGTATGTGCATGTAGTCTATAGCACCCACTACCTCAGGGTATTCTGCTATTTGGTGGAAGAGATGCATATTGCTGGTCAATGCTTTACTGGTGTTGAGGAAATATATGTGCTCACTGGCATGTGCTGACATAGCATCCAGGAACTGATGGAGTACCCTGGATGCTGATGCCTGTGAAATCCCCATGATATCCCCAGTTGCCCTTTGGAAGGTACCTGTGGCTAGTATTCTTAAGCCTACATATACCTTGGTATCCACTGGAATGGGTTCCCCTCTGTTAGTTCTGTGTGTGAGGCGTGGCCAGCACAGCTCAACAATTTACTATAGAATGTCCCTGTCCACCCTATAGTGCTCCACTGTCTCCAGCTCATGTAGCCCCTGGTAGGTTACCCTGGATCTGTACACTCTTCTCCTCCTCCTTACTGTGGGTTGGTCATCAGGATTCCCATCCTCACCACCCTCAGCCTCTTGCACATATTGATGTATGAGAGTGGCAGCAGCCCTTACATTTTGTTAGTTTTGTCAGGTAAAATTTCCCCATCTGTGTACGCTGGTGGTGTAGAGTTTGTGGGAAAAAACAGACTGGAAGGTGTTTGCATAGTTAATAGTAGTGTGTTAGGCTGTTTCATGTATAATTGGCTGATTCTGATACATTTCACCTGGCAGCTATGCTAGTTCTAATTGATTGCCTTCCATCTGCTGGTTTTCCCTTCCCATTGCCTTCCCATTTAAGCCCCGAGGCACGACGCACATACCCAGTGCTTAGATGTGAACAGAGCTGCTCTTTCCTGTTTTTTTTTTTTTTTTTTTTGTTTTGTTTAAAACCCGGTGCATGGTGCGCGCACCTGTTTAGGCAATGTAAACACTGCTAGGCAGGCTCAGACACAGTCCCTTCCTTAGTTGTGCTTAGCCAAGAGCTCCAACAAGCTTACAGAATGCATGACACTCCCACTCATGAGGTCATCCACCTCTTAGACTTATACAATGGTGTTGCTGCACCTACACGGCTGGGTGCAAGCTAACACTGAGATGAAATCTGTGATTCAGTATCAGTCCCCTCATTTGCGTAAAACAGAATGCTAATTCATAGTTACCACACTCACACTCAACCTTCCCCCTTAGCAACCTTTATTCTCTAGTATTGTTGTCTTATGCGTGCCATTGACTATTATGGCAAAATTCTGATTTGGGTTTAACAGGTTATTTCCACCTTTTTTTCTTATTTTTGGGCAGTACAGTTTGTGCACCGCTGTCCTGCGCTTAAACGGCTGAGATTTGCCAAAGAAAAATAAAGTTGTTTTTTATAATTTTGCAACTATTTCTCATGCCAATGGCCATATATTTGGCCATTGGCATGCCTGCTACATTGAATACATGCTTTCTTTTGAGCTGTCATGCTTCCATTTTGTAATTTGCAGAAATGTATTTGGTTAGTAACCAAATGCATTTCTGCAGGTTACACTATTCCTGTACAGATGCCTGCCTGCCTCCTGGATCACTAATTCAACTCATTTGCATGGTTTTCACAAGCAAATGAGGTAATTAGCATATAGCAGTGGTGTCTGTGCAGAAATAGTGTAGGTGCACTTGTGCACGTCTCAAGTGCTTGTTCCCGAATCGCTCAGCAGCCATATTGCATGCAGCAGCTCTTGCACTATTCAGGCACTCCATGCAGAGCTTGCTGAATCCAGGGGCATGTGTATTACTTATTATAAAGTATTTTATGTATAGGAGTTATTATGTCTATTAAACTGTGGTGATAGTATGTGGTAGTTCAGCTTTACATATCTTGTGTGAGCAATGTTTAGAATATCTGTCTTTATGGAGCTATGTTACTTTTTGTAACAATTTATAATTTTTTATTCCATCATAAGGGTTATGAAAAAAAATGAAATAAAAGATGTAAATTGATATGTTATCAGTAAACAAGTGGTCATCCACAACAATTAAGTAGTATGACATATAGCAAGTATATGCTCTCAGAACAAAATAATGTGTAATCTTCACAAAAAAAGAAATATGCCAAAGTGCTGTATAGAAAAGGAAGGGACATCCCTTATACAACTGCTATCACAGCAACTACTGCCACAAATAACTTTAAACACCAAATGTCATAGAACCAGACAAACATGCCAGCTGCTTTGCTATACAGACTCAAGGAAAACGTAACAAACACCCCTTCAAGTTATGTTGAATAAAATCTTACCATCTGGGCACACCTGTGACATAAGGAAACATACCATAATGGTGGCAATTGACAGAGGGAAGTTTAAGCTAGTGGTGGGGTTTAAATAGGACAGATGCAATTTTAGTGCTCTCAACCTGTCTTGTATGCTATGTAAAATCATGGAGGGAGAGAGAGTCACAGTGTGGGTTATCCTAAATGACAAAGGACACTTACTTCTATTAGATATTGAACAGTATTTATTTAGGGCAGATCTTTTCTCGTGAGACTTGTGACATTCTTTGAGGTGGTAACAACAGTATTTGGAGAAGGGGAGCTGACATTACACAATGCATACTGCTTATCTTGATCTTCCTAAGACTTTTGACTATGTTCCATGTAAGGGAATAACTAATAAATTATAAGCCTTAAATTTCAAGACAGATGTAATTCAAACTGTGAAGTAATAGTTAAATAGTAATATACAATATTTCTGGGTGAAGTTATGCATTTAACTCAATAGGGCTACTAATGTCAATAAAATAAAGAGCTCATTGGATGATAAGATTATTTGGGATGAAGTATATAGGAAGGATTACTTAGGTCATTTCTTTTGGGGCTATTTTTCTCACACAGGAAAGTGAGAAATGAACTGTGGATAACCAACTATGCTGATGACTGCAATTTACTTAACGTAATTAGTTCAATAAAATATTCCAAAGTTCTGAAGGATTATCTACAAAAAATACACATCTATTATTATCGTAATGATTATCTTTAATGTCAGCAAAGGTAGCAATTAGGAACTTGTCAGAAAAACAATGTCAAATTATGATTACAAAATAAATGGTCAAATCCTTAAACAATGACTAAATCATTAATGCATTAGGGAAAAAAGTATGCAGTCACTTCAACTTTAACGATGCAAACAATGGAAGTGGGAGAAAAAAACTTTATTCACTACATCACAGTATGAAATAAGATAAAAACATAACCTTTAACACTACTTTAAATACAACAAATAAGATAGCTGTTACTGCAGAAAGTGCCTTGCAATTAATGAAATGAATTAGCACTGTATACTGTTAAATATGTGAAAATAATTAAAGACAGAGTCAAAGAAAAATAATGTTACTGACCAAGCCAGCATTCTAGAAATCTGAAAACCACTTAAAGTAGTATTTAAAATATGTAAATAGTTTCTAAAATATTGATAAATATTAAAAACAAGGAAGGCAGCATCCTTCAGTGGTAGTAGTAATGCATGTCATAGCCATGTTTCTGGGTGAGTAGTGTGTATGCAGCATTGTCAGAAATCCTGTTCAGACCTAAGCCCTTCACAACGGTATTCTACATGTCCAGCAGTGATGTCTAACAAGCATATATCTATGCATCTCTGTAGCATTAGTCCAGATGTTCATGTAGACATCTTAAGTAGTTTTGCAGGTTTGAATATTAAACTGTAAGTGTAATGATCTTCTAGAAGTGTAATTGTAATAATCTCAGCTATGTATTTTCCATCTTTAAAATCATCTACTTAGTTATTAACAGTAGACAAGTCAGAAAAACAATGTCAAATTATGATTACAAAATAAATGGTCAAATCCTTAAACAATCCCCGGGATTCATGAAGCTCGGCGCAAGGCCGGCGTAAGGCTTGCGCCGGCGGTGCATTGCATAGCCGGCGCAGTAGCGCCATATGCATATTAATGAGAGTGCACCGTAACCACAGGCATGTGCGTAGTGTACGTGAGCGAGCCCAAGTAGGATGCGTCAGTAGGCGTGTTTAAGCAGGCAGGCGAAGAGCAACCTAACGTGCTGTCTGGCATAGTCCGCCCAGAATAGAAATGGCTGCAGCCATGGCCCGTGCCGAATGAAATGTCCGCAGAGTATGCAACAAAGTATCCGTCCCAACTAAACAAGAGAAGCAAATAAAACCCACGCAGCCCGAAATGTACCTGTCCAAGGAACAAAGGATACGCATAATACCGTGTCCGTACAGCAATGTACTGTGAGTGTGCATAGTCAGAGAAGGTGTACAGCAGCATGTCAGCACGCCGCACCGACATAGGAGTAGCGACTAAGGTCACCAACCGCCCCACTTTGCGAGGGGCAGTCCCTGTATTGGCATACGTGTTCCGAAATAAAGCATTACAAACGGAAGTGTGCTAAGAGTGTAGGTCATAATGATTTCCGTATTTAATGTAATTGTAGCCTGAATCGGTTATTTCCGTAACTGAAATACCTAAATGTCCCAAGAAACAGAATAAGCTACCAAACTGCCACAACAATAAGCTCATACTTAGGCAAATAAGTGAAGTTCTATGCTATATACTGACCGTGTACGTGTCGGGCTGTGAAGTCAGATGTGACTCCCTGCACATACAGGTGGTCAATGTAGAATCCCCACAGAACCACGATAGCAATGTGTGTGTTGAATGAAAGGCGACCGACAAACCCTGTCCCCTGATCCCTGGTAGTCACCCCTGTGCTGTGTGGACAGCCACCTATACGCTGTACAGGGGTGACCTACGACCCTCGACAGGTATGACTTTGCATTATGTACCAGTTAGCTGCGGGACATGTCCTAGACAGCAGATATGCATATCCGGGAGGCCCCTGCAAGGCGATATCTGTGTCAGATGTCCGTCCCAGTATGGCATCTGTTCTGCAAGCATCTACAAACAATGTTACCCATAACACCGCTGTGTGTGCCTGTACCGTGGAAATGTAGATGTATGACAGGGTGCACCCACGGAATGGCAACATGGGACACCACCTGTGACAGGCAGTTGGTCTGACATGCAGCCAGCAACTATGACCATGTGGGTTGTGTCACATAGACAGTTTACAACACATTCTGTGATGTACATGTTCACATCCCAGCCAATGGTTTCATTAACGTTACCTGAGGGGGTAATGTTATGAAGCCCTTTGCCAGGACGAGGTAGGCTGTATGGACTGCAACACCCCCAGCAATGGGCTGGGTGACCGTCCCGAAAATGTCAACCATGTCTTAAAGGCATGAACCGCCCCTGAACAAGACAAACCGTGTGGGATGCGAAGCATGTATGTCCCCTATGCAGTCATGGACGAACCGCAGTATGATCCCACCCCATGTCTATGCAGATAGGTCTCCTCAGGGTACTGGGACAGTAATAACCAGCCTCAGTGGAGGCATTGGCCCTGTGATGTGGGAATACAGTTGTCATGCGATACAACCTGGCCACCCTACCTGAGGTGAGGCTATAAAGAAATAGCTGTCCTAACTGTGGGTCCTAATCCCAAATGAGATAGTGGAGTACACAGCGGGCTCACCATCTGGTCTCATGGATGCTATTCACACTACCCTGGAGAGAGCATGTCCCACCTGTGTGTCACAGAACATTTGGTGACCACAAACCGCTGGTACAGACATCTCCACATGTGTGGTGGAGGGTGTGGAGATGTCCTCACTGGACCTGTCAGCCTGTATGTCGGCAATGTGTGTATGTTGAGTAAACCCCACCTCTATGTGAACCCAGTCAGAGCATATGTGGTAGTGACCTCACAGGTGTCGAAAGCATAGCAACTGAAGGTGGTATGATTGTCAGCCAGGTCCATGTAGGTATATCTGTGGAATGTGCCCTGACAATCCCATGACATTGTGTAACTGTACACATATGATGACCAAGGGTGTCACACCTCACAAGGTGTCTGCTCCACTCTGTAGTAGCCACCTCCTCGTGTTGTACATCATGTGTATGGCTGGGGTACACCACACTGGACGCTTGGCATTGGTACAATGAACCACAGTTGGGTAAGTGAATGCCTGGTACATGCAGTCCTGTAGGTACTGGTAGATGGCAATGTGATTGATGCAGTGGCTGCTGTACCATTGACCACTGGCTCAGGGTCCTTAAAGGAGACCACAGTACTGCGCAGTAGTGTGTAGTCTGCCTCCGAGCAATCAATGTGTATGTTAACTGGTAACACTCACAGCAACGGATGGCAAAAGCAGAAGCCAATGTCCAAATAACATAGATCAACTTCTGCATGACAATATGTGTTATCATACATGTATTGACATGTGTCTGCCAATTACAATTGGAAATGGCCGGAAGACTGGCCTAAAGTTCCCATGATGTACACAGTCTGGGGTGTTGTTCCGATAATAAAGTGGCAATACCTCCCAATCGTGACCTCTGGGTATGGTATGAAAGTGGTTGTTAACCTGCAACAATGGATGTATAGCATTGGTTTCTGGTGTCGGAAGACATGTTTCCTGTAGCACAACACAGTATGGGTAGTCAAGCACACATACACAATTGCTGAACACACAGCATCAGTGAAACCCACTGCTCACAAGGACACAGCCCGACAAGCTCTACACTTTACATATGCACAGTGGTGTCCATTGTAGGACCCAAAAATTGTGGAAAGAACCAAATTATGTCTTATTTCAATGCGCATCTGAACTTATTGACGTCACAGGTACACATATGCACCGCAAACGTGTTTAATGTTGCTGATAGCTGTCCATGTAATGCAGCACAGATGCACAGAATTACACAGGGTACCGGGTCCATAGCACTGCATCCACATCACACCTCCGCACACATGACGTATGTGTAATGGGTACTGGCAATTGTTGCGGTCAAGGGATTCTGGATATGTAGACTCTGTGCTCGGTGTTGTTTCGCAGGCAATCATTCTACCCGCCCTGTGGGAGGGATTTCTGCGTAGCACCTGCCTTACTCTCCGCTAATAATGCAAACCATACTCCGGAGAATGCTAAATGTAGGTGTGGAATGTGTACAGCCCTATAGTAGTGTCCAGTAGGCAATTGTCATGGATGGACACCCGTATGGCCAGGATGGCACCCACAACTGCAAACCCGGTAAATGACATAGCCGCGGTAAGGCATGACACAGGAAATACACATAGGGACCACAGTTGACATTCCACATACAGAGCCGGACTCTCGTGCCAACACCGGGCAAGATACAGCACCCAGTCTGCCAGCAACAGACTCAGGAGCACCCGCAAGCGTTCAGCGGAACAGATGTAGGATGTGTGGAACACATACTAATGGAACACACACAACGCCACGTAGGATGTGTAAACTATGGCATTCCCACCTACGAAGACAACATGGTTACATGAATGCATAGGTAAGCAACATGTTCTGGTGGTGTTATATTGGAAATATAGTGACGGATATGTCCCATTGGGATGTCTGAGGTTTATATGAAGCAGTTGGTAACCACCATCTTTGGATGTATGTCATTTGTTCACAGTACTAACGCAGCCGGTTATGTAGCACCATGTGGAATGGGTAGTCAAACAGACATCCGCGATTGGGGAACATACACCAGCAGTGAAAAGCACTGGGCAGGTGGACACAGTCCAGCAACATCTAACTTGACAATGCACATCGGTGTCCATTGTAGGACCCAAAATTCTGTTCAGAGCATGCCTGCTAGCTTCCTGCATTACTCATGTGATCTAATTGTCGCCACCACGTCACAGGTACACATAGGCACGCAAGCGTGTTCAATGTTGATGATAGCTGTCCATGAACTGCAGCACACATGCACAGAGATACCCAGGGTATCGGGTCCATACAGCTGCGTCCACATCACACTGCAGCACACATGAAGGATGTGTAATGGGTACTGTCCACTGTTGCAGTCAAGGGAGTCTGGGTATGTAGAATCAGGCCTCGGTGTTGTTTCGCAGGCAATCCTTTGTCCCGCCTGGGAGGGACGTGCGTAGCACATGCCACTCTCCGCTAATAATGCACACCATACTCCGGGAATGCAAAATGCAGGGGTGAAATGTGTACAGCCCCATACCAGGGTATAGTAGGCAATTCACATGGATGGACAAGCGTATGACTAAGATGGCACACATAAATGCAAACCCGGTGGAATTACACTGCCGTAGTAAAGCATTACACAACTCATACACATAGGGACTACAGTCGACATTCTCCATACAAGAAACACAGACAACCAGCCGATGAAGTCCAAAGCAAAGACGAGGTACTGTAGGGACCGCCAGTGACCAACCAGAGCACACCAAGAATTAAAGGCAGTCACCATAGTGTATTGAGCACACTTCGTCTGCTTCATAAGCAGACTTATTCAGACTACATACAATGTAGTCCAACCTACTAAATTTACAAGCATTAATTGGTTCGTACATTAGATGTGCTAGGTACTAATTACATGCCTTAAAGGCAGACAAGCGAACAAACCTTACTTGGGTTACACATCCCACACAGTGAGGACAACAGACATTGTCTCAAAGGTACAGTATTCATCGGAAAATGGAAATATATGTACATATATGAAACATGAACCAACATAAAATGTTTTCCAAATGTCTGACTGTGTAAGCTACATGTATATGTCCTACGGATTGTGCCAATATATTAACAGAACTGCAGACACCTAGTAATATGAATGAACCATAATATATACACATAAACCGTATGAATATGAGTACTGTAAAATAGACCAACGAAATGTAAAGATTCACAATGTGCTAATGTAACATTCATTTAGAAGGTTACAGAAATAAATCAATCCAGACATCCATGTGTAAATACTAACAGAAGGCCAGCGAGGTGCTTGCCCTCACATGTACTGGGATGTTGTTCCACAGCATAGTGAGTGTCTGGGTGATGAATCCGTCCCAACAACACGCTCGATTAATGACCGTGTCAAGGTGTACGCCAGCTGCCCTTGTGGTTCTGAGGGATTTACCTTATTGACGGAAGCATAGTCATCAGATCTGGTTCGACCTAGCCGCATGCCAGGCACGGGTCACCTCTGGGCAAGTGGTATGCAATTGTATACAGCTGGAATCCTTTCAGTTGGTCAGTATAACACATATACCTGAGACCCTGCATCCGTTTGTCGAAGAACTGTTGGTGCCTTTCCAGCTGCTGCAGGTGTTGGGTCAGATACATTCTGAACAGGGCATTGTACCCAATCGTAGGTCTATTGAGTGATGAGTACAAGGGGACAATGACCTCCCTGATCTAGATGTGAATCCCTTCATGATGATGTGGCCAATGTGGAAGGTCTACACAAGTATGTTAGCAACATGTGTGTCTAACGAACGGTTAACAACAACACGTGTCCCCAGATCACTGGTAACCCTCCGTGTTCAGTGGACTGCCACCTATATGGTAGCTCGGGTAACCTTGTTCATCCCGAAGGGTATGCCTATGCATTTCCTGGCATTTAGCTGTAGGACATGTCTCTGGTACCACTTATCCACATCTGTGAGGCACTCCTGAAGGATATCTGTGTCAGATGTGTGTCTGACCTTGGCATCCGGGTTTGCAGTCGATGCAAACATTTTCACCCATAACCCCTGTGTGTGCGGTACATTGGAAATGTAGAAGCTGGAAATAGTGGACCCAGGACTGAGCCCCATGGGACACCACCTGTGACTGGCTGTGAGTATGACATGGCGCCAGCAACTATGGCCATGTGTGTTCTGTGACCCAGCCCGTTTGCAAACCATAGGGCGATGTATGGATTTACATTCAAGATGACGGGTTTATCAAGTATACCCGAGGGGGGTATTGTGTCGACGGCCTCTGCCGGGTTGAGGTAGGCTGTATGGACTGGTTTACCCTCAGCAATGGCCTTGGTGACTGATTCTACAAAGTGAAACACGGTAAAGGGCATGATCTGACTATGACCAAGCTAAACTGGGTTGTATCCAAAGTATGCGGGTCCCCTATGTCCTAATCTATGTGTCCCATTATGATCCATCTCCATGGCTTTGCAGATAAGGCTTGTCAAAGTAATGGTATGGTAATACCCAGGGTCAGTGGAGGCACCATCTATGTGGAGTGTGACTACAATCGCCTCTGTGCTACTACTCAGGTATGTATCCTGAGGTGAGGTTAGGATTACACAGCTGTCCGGCGTGGGTTAAATTCCCCATAGAGTTCCCGGAGTGCACAGCTGGGACACCATGTGGACCCATGGATGTTGTGTTAACTGCCTTGGGGCTGGATGTGGGTAATGCTGGACATACCAACGGCAGACGTGCCACGGTCCCGAGTCCGATGCCCAAGGGACCACACACATAGCCGGCCTTAGGCATAGGCCAAGTAGGTAGCCGGCTAGGCTGTTGCGCTACCGGGCACCTTTCCAGACTCTATTTGGTGTAGGTAGACCAGGAGGGGGTAGCGGTGACGATCGGTGGCAACCTCTGCCTAGGTCACCACTTACCCTAAGGCCACTCTTCCCGTGGGTAATACAGCAGTACCCACACCCAGACGCGGGTCATCGCTAGGGTCATTGCTAGTATGGCACATCATCTACGAGGGAAGGAAACCATATATCCCCAGACATAATGGCACAGCATAATGCCTGTTCGCCGCCAAAGGCAGACATACGCCACCCGCCGGTGCGGACGCATTCGCGCGAGATGTCCGCTAACAATGCCGACAATGTGTCGCTTTGTGATACAAACTCTACAGAGGCATTCAATAAGAGACATTGACAGAGATCCCGATGTCCTCGTGGTTCGAGCTGTTCAACCTGTTACGCCATGTTAAATGTGTGTAGCACAGCGAACAGGGCCAAAAAGAAACGGAAATGTCTGTGGCACAGTCAAAGTCAACACGCAATGTTAAACCCTTGTAATATTGCGACACAGCCCATACATACGGAGGGTTAGTAATGGCAGTAGGTTAGTTCGATCAGACCGTGTGCAATTAGTATAACGAGATCTACAACGGATACACCGGACAATCAGCTGACACGGTTAAGTCTAATTGGGGCCGTGATATGGTACCATGGACACGGACAAAACGTGCCCATGTGACTCATCTAACATTCGTACAGGGTCAGGGCGGTCCCGTACAGTGGGCGGACAACACCAAACCCAAAGCACCACAGCAACACCCTGACAATCGAAGGCCTGTATGCATATGGGATATAAGCAGCTGTCATCTGAACAGCCCTGTGGTGACGACATATGCATCTTGGGCCAAGAGCGAGGAGGAATTAGGAATGTTCAACATGCAGTACCGCACCTTTCCCAGCAGGGGAATGGATGCCTGTGACGTGAGTGTGTGCGGGGGGGGGGGTGATATGTAAATGTACATAGGTACCACGGGTATGCATATTAATGACAACGAACAGCTAACGTGCACTGGTCACAGTAAGTGTCAAACGTGACTGCAGTCACGCTGGAATTATGACTATAGAACATATAGATGTGCACGGTACGCAAAGCCCCCATGCTGCAAAGACTGTTACATTTATAAAGCTGTAAGTGCTTTCTGCACACGTCCGACAACCGGATCAGACATATGTTACCGGAATAGTCACAAGTAACGCAAAACACGTAACCACACAGACACTGTAAACATATATAAACGGAATACGGAGATGCATGTGCGCGTGCGCGTAACCCACAATCCGGACATGCGAGTGTACGTGCGCAGTGTGATCCAGTGGAACCAGGGAAGGTTACGGATGTCTCCTCCACACGCTTACATTCATAATTGTCAAATACATGCTTAAATAGTACCTATTGATTCCATGCTTTGTTATCGTAATGCTACTAATATACACATCGATATACAATAACCTGATCAACACACTACATTCTAAGGTGCACTCTCACCAATTATCAACTATGTGTCCGGATACTGATTGTATTTACCAATATTGTAGATATATTAACACATTGTTGCCGTATTATTGTTTCCATGAAGTAAGGCATGCAACACTGATATGTATATGTCACGTTATAATCAAGACTTGGAGCACTGTCCACCTAACTATGAGCAGGTTTATTGATTAATTCGCTTTAAACCGACTCTGAAGGAAGTGAATTAGGACGGCTATGTCATGACATCCGCATTCGACGGTGCCCCATGTTAGTAGTTGAGAGAGCTCAGTATCCCTTCACTGTGGAGTCTATCGTATTTGACAGTGTCTGTTTCAGCCGATATATGTTCCATAATGTCGTTTATGAAGATGGGCAGGACGCAAGGTTTGCTGTATTTACGCATACTAGCACGTGGATATAGATAGGGCATGTCATACAAACGATGGGTAGTCAAGCAGACATCCACGGCTGGGGAACATACAGCGGCAGTCAATACCAATGGCCAGATGGGGACAGTCAAACACGTTCTACACTTTACAAATGCACATCGGTGTCCATTGTAGGACTCCAAAATTACGATGTCTGCGCCGTTATCCATCGAGATCGCCAATCAGAGTAATAACCGTGACTACGGCACAGCTAGACATATGCACCACCAGCGTGTTTAAGGTTGATGATACCTGCCCATCACATGCAGGACATATGAACAGAGGTCCCCAGACTGCCGTGTCCATACATGTGCGTCCATATCCCAGTTCCGCACACATGAAGGATGTGTCATGCGTACCGTGGGGGGTTGCAGCCCTGGTATCCTGGGTATGCAAAATGGGTCTCGTGTTGTTTGGCTGATAATCCGCTGTCACGCCTGGGAGGGCTGCGGGTACAGGACGTGCCTTAGTCCCCAGTAAGGATGCAAAGCACCCATAGGGTAATGCTAAAGGCATGTGTCAAATGTGTTCAGCCCTACATCAGTGTCCAGTAGGCATTTCCCAAGGATGGACAAACGCACGGACAAGATGGCACCCATAATAGCAAGCCTGCTGGAATCACACAGCCGTAGTAGGGCATGACACAGGACATAAAGATGGAAACAGCAGTACATACACCCCGTAGACATCCATCCTGCCATGCGAATCCCAGCGCAGACAGCAGCGAAGGTGCTATCCAGAATGTGGGGATCACGCGCCCCCACTCGGCGGAACATACCTGCGACCTGCGGAACACATATTAATGGCACACCAACAACGTCAAGTAGGAAGGCCATACTATCGCTAAAATATGGAGTTCACACACATAACCGACATACTGTCATGAATTCATAGGTTCTACATGTACCGGCTGTGTTATACTGACGATTCAGTGGCGGATAGTTCACAGTGGTACCTGTGAGGATTATGTAAAGCTGTTGCCAACCTGCAGGACTACAGTAACACCCTCTGGGTAGATTGTGGAAGGACACGGGTTACGTAGCACTACATAATATGGGTAGGCGGACAGACATCCGGGAATGGGGAACATACGGCGGCAGTCAGACCCACTGGCCGAATGGACACAGTCCAACATGTCCTAAACCTTACATATGCACATCGGTGTCCATTGCAGGACCCAAATATTACTCCTTAAGTGAGTGTGAGCAACATAGTGTGAACCGGAAGAGGTGACAGCCGTGACTACGGCACAGGTAGATATGTGCACCACAGGTGTCTTCAAGGGTGATGACAGCCGTCCATGAAATGCAGGACATATGAATAGGACTCCCCAGGCTGCTGCATCCATACACGTACGTCCACATCCCATTTCCGCACACATGAAGGGTGTGCAAGGGGTACTGTCGACGGTTGCAGACATGGTATCGTGGGTATGCATATATGGGTGTCGGTGTGGATTGGCAGATGATTCACCATCCCGCCTGCAGCGGATGTGGACATGGCACATGCGCTACTCCGCAATACTAATACCGATCATCCACCGGAAATGGAGAATGCAGCTGTGAAATGTTGACAGCCCGATACTAGTGTCCAGTACGCAGTTCCCATGGATGGACAAACGTAGGCCAAGATGGCACCCATAGCTGCCAACCTGGGGGAATCCCACAGCTGTTGCAAGGCATAACCCAGGGAATACAGATACGGTGTACAGTACACACACCCCATTCAAAGAAAGGCCGCTGGGCAGATACCGGCGTACACAACACACCATGTGCCAGCACATCTATGGGGATGACACGCTTCTATACAGTGGAACAGATGGGTCACCTGTGTAAAGATACCAATGGCACAATCTCCACGTCTGCTGGGAATGACATAGGATGGTCAAACTATGGCGCTGACACCAAAGAAAGAGCTCCGTCCGTGAATTAATAGGATTGATGTCAATACAACATGGCAAACACCCAATGAACAGGGAAGACTTGCTGGCACCCTATGGCCCCAAACAATGTCACACATAGGTAGATGGAACAGTCAACATAAACATTTCGTCCACGACAGGTCGCATATGGTATCCAAAGGTACTTCATAGACATGTATGCGCTTATCACCCGCTGGCCCCGTGGAGACTTACACATAACATGGACGATCCAGGCTTTAAATGTCCACCCTTACACTTCCATTTGTCACTTTCCATGCGAAAGCAATGGGGATGTAGCCACAGCATAGAAAGCAGAGACGCATTGCTAACGAAACACACACATGTCACCATCACAGAAAGCATACTATGAACACACGATTACATGATATTGTACGATGCAACACAAACAAACCCGAAACATGCAGCAAGAATAGTCACCGTAGTTCGACACAACCCAAGTCTTCGTGACATTTGAACAGTTCATGAAAACATGCAACGTTTTCGTTGTTTCCACAACGTGTGCAGGAAATATGCTATGTCTACGAATGTTCACAAACAACAATGTGAGTCCGAACATGATTTTAAATATCACACTGTTGATTGTGAACACTGTAACAATTTGCTTATTCAGATGTATGGTCGAAAGCAACGGAAACACACACACACTCGAAGGGACGGAGATGAACCTACGCCTATTTACATGAACTCAGTACAGTATGAATCAATTACACAACGCTACCGAGTTAACTGACGTGAGCGCTGTCGAAGGCATACATGTAGGCTGCTGACGTCACCCGCAAGACAATAGTTGGCAATAGCCAAGGCATGTGTTGCGGAGCGTCTAAAAGCATAATCAGTCGCAGAGGCAGCTGGAAACACACACACACACACGGAAGGGACGGGGGACGAACCTACGACTATCTACATGAACACACTACTGTATGAAGCATTTACAGAACGCTGCCACCGAAGTTTGCTAAACAGAGCGCTGTCACAGGCATACTTGTAGGCTGCTGACGCCAGCCGCGAAGACAATAGTGGGCAATAGCCAAGGCATGTGTTGCGGAGCGCCTAAAAGCATAATCAGTTGGAGAGGCAGCTGGAAAGACACACACACACACACGGAAGGGACGGGGACGAACCTACGACTATCTACATGAACACACTACTGTATGAAGCATTTACAGAACGCTGCCACCGAAGTTTGCTAAACAGAGCGCTGTCACAGGCATACTTGTAGGCTGCTGACGCCAGCCGCAAGACAATAGTTGGCAATAGCCAAGGCATGTGTTGCGGAGCCGCCTAAAAGCATAATCAGTCGCAGAGGCAGCTGGAAACACACACACACACGCACACGGAAGGGACGGGGACGAACCTACGACTATCTACATGAACACACTACTGTATGAAGCATTTACAGAACGCGCCACCGAAGTTTGCTAAACAGAGCGCTGTCACAGGCATACTTGTAGGCTGCTGACGCCAGCCGCGAAGACAATAGTTGGCAATAGCCAAGGCATGTGTTGCGGAGCCGCCTAAAAGCATAATCAGTCGCAGAGGCAGCTGGAAACACACACACACACGCACACGGAAGGGACGGGGGACGAACCTACGACTATCTACATGAACACACTACTGTATGAAGCATTTACAGAACGCTGCCACCGAAGTTTGCTAAACAGAGCGCTGTCACAGGCATACTTGTAGGCTGCTGACGCCAGCCGCGAAGACAATAGTTGGCAATAGCCAAGGCATGTGTTGCGGAGCGTCTAAAAGCATAATCAGTCGCAGAGGCAGCTGGAAACACACACACACACACACACACACGGAAGGGACAGGGGACGAACCTACGACTATCTACATGAACACACTACTGTATGAAGCATTTACAGAACGCTACCGAAGTTTGCTAAACAGAGCGCTGTCACAGGCATACTTGTAGGCTGCTGACGCCAGCCGCGAAGACAATAGTTGGCAATAGCCAAGGCATGTGTTGCGGAGCCGCCTAAAAGCATAATCAGTCGCAGAGGCAGCTGGAAACACACACACACACACGCACACGGAAGGGACGGGGGACGAACCTACGACTATCTACATGAACACACTACTGTATGAAGCATTTACAGAACGCGCCACCGAAGTTTGCTAAACAGAGCGCTGTCACAGGCATACTTGTAGGCTGCTGACGCCAGCCGCGAAGACAATAGTTGGCAATAGCCAAGGCATGTGTTGCGGAGCCGCCTAAATGCATAATCAGTCGCAGAGGCAGCTGGAAACACACACACACACGCACACGGAAGGGACGGGTGACGAACCTACGACTATCTACATGAACACACTACTGTATGAAGCATTTACAGAACGCTGCCACCGAAGTTTGCTAAACAGAGCGCTGTCACAGGCATACTTGTAGGCTGCTGACGTCAGCCGCAAGACAATAGTTGGCAATAGCCAAGGCATGTGTTGCGGAGCGCCTAAAAGCATAATCAGTCGCAGAGGCAGCTGGAAACACACACACACACACGCACACGGAAGGGACGGGGGACGAACCTACGACTATCTACATGAACACACTACTGTATGAAGCATTTACAGAACGCTGCCACCGAAGTTTGCTAAACAGAGCGCTGTCACAGGCATACTTGTAGGCTGCTGACGTCAGCCGCAAGACAATAGTTGGCAATAGCCAAGGCATGTGTTGCGGACCGTCTAAAAGCATAATCAGTCGCAGAGGCAGATGGAAACACACACAGACACACACACACACACACACACACACACACACACACACACACACAGACACACAGACACACAGACACACGGAAAGGACGGGGGACGAACCTACGCCTATCTACATGAACACACTACAGTATGAAGCATTTACAGAACGCGCTACCGAGTTTACTGAGCAGAGCGCTGTCAGGAGGCATACTCCTACGTGAGTGGTATCATTTGCAAAGGCAATGCGCCCGCTCGGGTGTTCGGACAGCGTGCGCAGTCACGCAGTCTGTTACCAGCCCAAGGTCGCCGTACAGTAACACGTTAGTGCTGCAGTCGAGAATAACAAGTAACTACTGATCAGTACATCACTGCATACTGGGCATGCTCAGACACTTAGACTCGGCACAGGGCAGACATGCATACACATGTTGCGACGGCATGGGTGGCGAATGTGGACCGCCGTGGTGTGTCCAGCCACACAACAGAAACCTGGCCATGCCACAGACGTGGCCGCTATGTAGGGGATAGAGGCATGCACCCGGGTATTACTGCAGACGGCCGCGGTGTGCACTGTGCTGTGTGTGTATCTACACAGCTGCCTACTGGGCATGCTCAGACACTTAGCGTCGGCACAGATCAGACATGCATACACATGGTGCGACGGCATGGGTGGCGGAATGCGGACCATCCTGTGTGTCCGGCCACACAACAGTAACCCGGTCATGCCACAGACCTTGTTGTTGCTGCGGGGAATATGTAGGTGCAATTAACCATGTGTAGGACTGGCCTACAGTTTGTTGCATGCTACAGACAACCCTCACAAACACAGGATACCTTCACAGATGTCCTGAGGACACTGGTGGGTGGGCATGCTCTCACAACAGCACCGTTTGTGTGACATGAACCACCCATGCATAGCCTGGGAACATTACCCATGGCGCAACACAGTACGCCAGCAGTCACAGGTGTTCACACACCTGGCCACTGTTAAACAGCCATGCACCATACATACCAGGGGATGTCTGACAGTTCTGCCCATCACCCATGGTGAGGATAGGCCCCACACAGGATGTACAGCCCTCAATGGTGATGCAAGAACGATAGTGGATCCACTGGTCATCCACTCACTGTAACCAACACCAGCATGGGGACCTCAGTGATGACCTCTCCACAGAAAACCACACACATCATATGACCGTGTGGTACCCTACATGTCCTCCATGCCAATGTTGAACAGAGGCCAGACCGAATACACCTACCGAATGCCTTCCCTGACCACTCCACATGCATGTCTGCAACAGGCAAACATGATGACATCAGGACCTTGTCCACCACAGGTAGGCACATGGTGTGGTGGACCGCAGCCACTGACTACCTGTACATCAACAGTTGGAGCTACTACATGGCAGGGCAATGACAGTACCAGGGAAACCATCACCCATTCATACCGGCCACCATACGGCCCCACATACCAACATCCAGGTCCGCCGTGGGAGTGGTACTGCAGAGGGCACATGAGACAACCACAGGGCCTTCCCTAACTGTGGTAAGGACATGGTTGGGGGCACACTGACATGCCTGGAAATGGTCCAGAATGGTACAACAGTCACTGCACCCACAGACATTGTCTGCATACCACAGGACATGTTCCATGCATACCCCCAACAGGGAACAAATCCCTCCCACCAGGGTGTATCCTCCAAAACCAGTCATATGGCCTGGGGGGGTCCCATATCTCCATGGCGGTTGACACGCCAGCAATGGGCACCGATGGTTTCCTGGCTGTGTGCTACCCATCCTCTTTGAGGCCATCGGCCCATACATGCAGCCACTGTGTCATGTTAGCCTTACTATGGGCTATGTCCCCAATGGATGCCATATGGCATCTGTGGTCCCACTATGCCAGGGTAGTGCTCCTATGGACTGTCAACAGCCACACCCTATACGCTTGACAAATGTTGTCTGCAAAGCTGTGTGGAGGTCCATACAGGTGGTCATGGTTACAGATAGCGTGTACAGCCAATACGGGAACATACCGACAACTACATAGTCAAGTGCGGATCCTGCCTCCCGAACCTGCTCGCCCAGTCTGGAGTGTTCACCAAGGCCATTGATGGGGATATGTGGGTTTGCACACAGTAACATGACCTGCTGGGAGCGCTCAGAGCACACTACACATGGGACCCATGTAAAGGCTCGCCAGCATACATGTGGGGACATATGTCACCCGATGCTTCTCACACAGGTTGGAGGTCACACCACACAGGGTTGGTGCTGAAGGTGCTTTGTCACACTCATATCTGGACCCAGTGGAGGGCCACAGGGCTCACTCCTGTGCACCCTGCCAGATAGCATCCGACCTTCCAATGTGCATGCAATCATAGGGGGATTGTAGCAGACAAGGTATGCAGATGACTACGCGCCGGCCAACATACCCTGCACCCCATGTTACACGCACATCCACCCAGGGCGCCATAGACATGGCTGACTGGTGCCAGAGCCATGGCCTGCTAACATATGCCAGAGAAGGTGCAGCCCTACCCAGTGTGAAGAACATGTTCGTCCCAATTTCACATGTAGGTGGTACGCCATTAAAGATGGTGGACATGTTCAGGGTAATGGCTACCACACCTGTTGGCAACCTCTGTCAACACACACAATGGCAATGTGGGTGTGAAGACATTCCATTGTGGCCTCCTGGTCTGGATGGAATGGCAACCACATCAGGGGTGTTCATTGTACCCCTGTACACATCACACACCAGTGCAATGACTGCGCACAATGGCACATGTGGCCTGTAGCTAACCTGATGCCTGCAGCACTCGGAAGGACCGCAAACGTTCCACAAGACGGGGATGACACAGCTAGGGCATGTGTCACAAGGTGCACGGCCAAGGGGACACTGGCTGTGGATCTCCACAGCACAGCTGCTCCGGGTGCTCTGTGCCCGACATACACGGCCATGTCTGTCCTGGGTGACATGGGCACATTCCACCTCCCAGGCCCCATGCGAACACGGGCACAGAAGCGACTGTCAGACACCTCAACCCAACGATGAGTGGGACGTGCTGGGGGAACAGGGTAACGGCCAGACACACACTACAACACAGTGAGGGGTGCCTGGCCATGTGAAGGAAAGGCCCTGACTGCCTTTGTCCAGCACTGCTACTGACGGTGGATGTGTGCCTATAGTTATGCGCCAGTCAACCTCTGTGTGTCACTGCTAGACCAGGGACTGGTGACTGATGGATATGGCATCACCATCCTGAGGGGTGTTAGATGCCACACACAGTCATGCTAGGTCCACACATGTCGTAGGGCACATATCCTGTCACGTTCATGTGTGCCTATGTACCTATGTAGGGTCCATGCCAGATGTGGGTAACTGTGCTATGCTGATTTTGCCAGACATGCCTGTGGGTACACCAGGACTACACGTGGGGAACTAATTACAGTGCTCCCAGTAGGCACGTGCAAGTACACCATCAGTATCATACGGGTTAACTGCACCGACATGGTGCTACACATGTAACCACCACACATACTGTGTACACATATCAATGAATGCTGCACCTGTCCTGCATGGTATGTCTGCTGCATGATGTCCGTGCAGAACACACATCACATACACACCTGCCACCAGCCATACACACACACCACAACATACACAGCACGCACTATGCGGACACAGGTATCACATACACCTCTCACTATCGTGTCCACCCTGTGCATCATAATTTGTCAGCTATACCTGGCATTGATGGTGTGGCTCACAGTTATGCGGCAGAGACTTAATCATTTGCACAGGGTGATATGTGTGCCACAGGCATGGGCTGTACCAATGGATGACATCATGTGTGTGTGTAAGGGCCAGTGCATTGAGTGGGCATGACTATGTAGATTGCATGTGGGTGTGGTGGAGCCCTACAGTTGTGTCTGCTGTGTGTGGGTGTGTGTGTACACAGTTCAGTCATCTGTGATGCCTACACGGGTATGCTTGGCAGCCCCTGACTGTACAGTGCAGGTGTTATGGCTCACTGTGTCTGCCGGTGGCGGCGTGGCCCGCGCCTGCCTGGGGTCGCACGGGCACGACCGCGTGGAGGTACAGACTGTCCACTCTCCGGTGTCACATGTCCGCTGGAAACGCGCTCCACGACGGGTCCGCCCAGGGCCACGCCCACGCGGCCTGCTCTGTCCAGGTGTGGATGGTGTGGTAGCAGCTGCAGTGCTACTGCTACCATCACTGTCTGTGTGGGCATGGGAGGTGGCACGCACACGCTGACCTGCTGCAGGTGGTGTTGCTGGCACACGGCCACGTGCACTATGCCTCACCCCTACCTGGTGTTCCTGCACGGAGTGCGACGCCAAGGATGGCCAAGCCTCGGGCGATGAGACCAGCCATGTCGCCAAATCTCCTATCCAGAACATCGGCAAGATGCTGTTGTGCATTCGCCAATGCCTGGATGCTGTCATTTAGGGTACGGATTGCAGACCTCTGCAGCCTCTGCCCCTCCTGGTTCTGCCGTTCGGCACGCGCCTCGCGCCGCCATTACAGTCTGGAACATGCGCCTGGTTATACCAGCTGCTGCACCCTGGACGGCAGGTGTATGTCTAGCGGTGCTCCCCCTACGGGCAGCACCTGCCACATGCCTGCGTGGCACTGCACCAGTCCTTACACTGGCAACATCGCGGTGTCCCCACACCTTCTGCAGCCACCACACATTCCTGCTCGGGGACAACAGACGCTGACTGACCATCATCTATGGGCAATGGTGTTGGGGTATGTGTCGGCATCTGAACTGTGTGCAGGGATGAAAGGGACGTATGTGTGATGTTCTCCAGTGGCACAGTCTCTGCCTGTGACGACCCTGCCTGTGCCTCATGCACATGCTCATCACCACTAGTATCTGTGGGGACACTAGCATCAGATTGACCGCAGGAGGGTAACGCAACAACAGCACCTGTCAATACAAGGACATACCATCGGTTACAATACAGACACACACACACACACCCACACACACACACACACACACACACACACACACACAAACACACACACAGACACACACACAGACACACACACAGCATGCATGTGATTATGCAGGTGGCATGCAGCATTCACACAACACAGACCAGTGAATGCAGACCAGACATTCTTAGTGGCAATATGTACACTGCCCTGGTGGGGACAGTACAACAGGCAGGTGTCATTTAGTAGGCATGCAGTACACACATTCATGGTAGTTTGCATGCATCAGCGTGATACACCGTGTGGCCACGGGCAAGTTGGGAGTACACATGGCTGGCAACAGTATGTAATGTACAGCACAAACATGTGCGGTATCATGTGGACGTGTGAAGATGGTGTCCCACCGCATGCACCACATCATGATGGCTGTCATGGTGCAGTGTTATGTGTACAGTGTACAGATACAATGTATGTGTAACAGTGATGTCTGTGTAGGTACGTTTGCTGTGAGCTGTGTGCATAGCTGTACGGTGTGTGGTGCGGGCTCTGTGCCACTGCACAGTAGCAGGACACAGCTATGTGTCTGTGCGATGCGTGACCTGGACGCATTACAATGCCATGTCTGTAAGCCAGTTCAGCTGCTCAGCAGCACATATATGGTGAACATTGGAGGCACCTGTAGTAGCTGTGGAGAGGAATGTCATGTCACTGGTGTACTACATCAGATGTCCAGGGGGTCCACTACATTGATGAACCCACTATGTGTGTACAGGGTGCAATGGTGAGTACCCACTGTGGATGTGCTGTGTGGCAACATGCCTGTAGGTATCAACCATGGCCTTGTCTTTCTGACTCATTGACAATTGTGTGTGGTAGACATTGTGCACACGGCCCTGTGGTGGCCCATGTGACATACACCCATACTAGTGTGACGGTCACATTCTCTACGGATATGCTGACAGTGTGTATGTCTGCTATGTTGTGCATAGGTCATATCATGGTGTGACAATGCTGCAGCCAGACATCCATCGCAGCATGGGACATGGCATGCGCCATGTCACAACGGTGCACCGATGCAGGGCGTGGGTCACAGTGGTGACACCTGTGCTCTGGCCAGATCACAGCTCACTCTGTGCTACTGTGTCCATACTGCGGTGGCATACCAATGCATACTACACATGCAGCCATTGTGTAACACCTACACCATTGTATGCATAGCTGAATGCACGTAACACACCAATTGGTTGTGTGGTGTCATACCACTGTACGGTAACGGGTGTGTCTACTGTACATGGGTGGTGTGTATGTCGGGTGGTGCGAGCTGTATACCGTGACGGGGTCACACACAAGTGAGCATGTCATGCCTACACACATGGGGAATATCAATACAGCAGAACATGCGTTTGACTGGCAACAGACTCACCTGCAACAGACCCTTGGACTTGCGACACGCCAGACGCATTCTGTAAAGGCATTACACAAAGGTATACACATTAGCCATTACTATCTCCACGGTCAGCACTGTGCATGACACATCATGCATGTGTGTGGTTGCATGTGCTATGCACATGTCTCTAACACAACATAGCATACAATGGTTTGCATCTTGTGTGGCCATATACCTGGCATGTATTGCTATATCATGTGTTGTACTATGACACCCACACCCAGGCCGCCTATCATACAAACAAGCAACACTGACTTACCAGGGAGCTCCAGGCCCATAGCTCGGGAGACCCCCCCCTCCACGATGGACGAGGTGTTTCTGCGTGTTGTTCCGCGGGTGTCCCCAGACTAGCCAGGAGCTCCTCCGTAGCTGTGAGTGGGGCTGTGTTGGTGGCCCACCACCTGTCCCACGCTGTTGCCTGGCGATTGCAGCGCACGCTGTCTTGCATGCCGGATCAGGTCTGTGCAGTGCCTGCGGATCTGTTGGTAGCTGCGGTTGTTTACGCCCACGCTGTTCACCCTCCTGCACAACTCCTCCCACATCTCCTGCCGCTCTTGTGCCTGCTGTGGCACATGGCTAAACAGGGCGCTGTAGTTACTCTGGAGGTATGGTATGATGACCTCGCCCTCCTGTCGGCTAAATGGTGGAAGCCGGAACGTGGCATTATCTGGAAGACATAATGATGGTGGCAAGTCACATTCACACTGCTGTGCTGGCATACTGTTGGAAATGCATTGCTATGACATGTACGACATCTGCACAGTGATCTGTGAAGGGCATCGTGGCGGTGACACAGCCGATGTTGTGGCTTCACACCATTGAGCACTGGGTGTCACATCATATCTGTGTGCCACCCCATCACACTGTGCACGCACCATGTAGATGTTAGCCTGCCATGGACATGTGTACCTGGCTGCACCTATGTCCATATCAGTTGGCATATGTCCCCATGTGACGGCTGTGCTACTGTTCACCTGTACACTGTGTATATGTCAGTACACATCAGGTCTGTGTCCATTGTGATCGTCAGCAGCGGCACTGTACACATACACATGGACACCTGCACATGCATGTGTTGTGCCATGTACTTCCACACAGCACTGTACCGGTGCTGGACAACTTGCCCCAGCTCACCTGTGTTACGATGTGATACACATGGAGCAATGTGTAACCATGACACATTGGCAGGAAAGGTCATGCATAGCGGTACACGCACACATTGTGCAGAGCATCACACAGCACCTGTAACATGACAGGGTGCATCGCCACCACATTACTACTGTGTATGGTTGATAGTGAGAGTGCCTTTTGTCCATTGCACCATGTGGGACCGTGATAGCTCATGCAGCCTTGCTGGTCATCTCTGCATGATATGGCAGGGTATGCCACATACATGGCAATGGGTGTGACCCACTCAGGGGCTGACGGTATTGGCAGGGTGGCTGTCCATTGCTTTTGTCATAGCTGTGTGAAAATGGACGTTCCACATGTTTATCACCATGGTGTGGACACTGTCCTCCAGCGAGGTATGCTGTACGCTGCTTGTTGAGGGTGTGTGTGGTGCATGCAGGTATCACACATCCATGCATACACTGTAGCCCTGGCAGGTGCTATGTGCTGGGATGTTGATCGACACAATGCTGTATGTGTACACACACCGCTATCCCATGCACATGGATATCTGCCTGAACTGCTGTGGGTAACACATATGTGCACATACATTGCCCGCTGCCACCCACATGTCTGCTGCTGCACTACACACCGCCATCCCTCCCTGTGTGAATGTGGTGTTGGCCTCAGCAGAGGTATCCGTGTATGGGGACATGGATGTTCACATAGCAGGCCCACTGATGGTATCGTCCATCTGACCATACACATGTGATGCACCCTCACACATACGACTCCATTCACATTGTTGTTCACAATGGTGACACACCTATATTGCTATGCCGGAGCCATTCACAGACATATATACACAGAGGCATGCACGCCCATCTGTGTCATTGTTCGGACTATTGGAGTTGTTTGGCACCTAATGTGTTTGACTGCAGGTGGCGAGACCTACTGTGCACATGTCTACATGGTAGGCCTGTTCTACGGTAGGCATCTGTGATGTGCTGTGCACATCTCATACCTGCACATTTGCTTGTTGTCCATCGGTCCACAGGCCAGTGGTGGGACATACAGGGATGTTATGGAACATATGTACATGCGACCCTGTACAACTGTGACGCTTAGCCTCTCAGATGCTCATGTGTCGTGGACGTGAACACCGCACACACACATGTGGTTGTGGGCCGTCCATACCCATCTCCACCTGTGGGTTGCTATCATCCCACACACTCCTTGTACTGTATGTTCAGGCTATGCAGCTATGTGGGGCTTGTGTGCATACAATATGATACTATGTGCCTTTGCACCCATCACAGACATTGTCACACAGGTACACCGGCAGCCATACACATCGCAGATTGTTGTCAGCATGTCACATGTGGTACACACCTAACACATCTCCTGCGGGACATGGTACTCTGTATGGGCATGTCCAGTAGTGACATACCACAGCTACCCCTACATGACGGCTATGCAGGACATGTCTATGTACATCTACTGTGACATATACACAAGCAATGCCCCCCTACCGACATCACATGGTACTACCTGTGGGGTATGTGTGTCTGCATCCATGCTATGGCCATAGATGACAATTGTACATCTATATGTGCAACATACCTCAGTGGGGGTTGTCATGAGCACATGTTCCATGTGTCAATGCATTGTTCATGTCTGTTTGGCAGTCATTGTTGTGCATGGTTTACATGGCTGACATAGTGTACTGTGTCTGATTCCAGGTACTTCATTGGGCTACCAGCATTGTACATTGCTACAGCACATTCCAGCCATCATGTAGACAGCTTAGATGACAGTGGGAGGTGTTCCGCCATGTGCACATATGTCACACGGTGCAAGGGTGACTGACACACATTGTCGGACTGGGTTCTGACTGCTGTGGATGTGTGTACCGGTGTTGACAACCATGACTGCACCAGATGGTGTCTTCTGGATGTGTGACATTCACAACAAACACCCACATTCACATAGCAGCACATCGCCCACGACAATTGACATTCCTGCCTGAACACTGTGTACGGTATGTTTGTATGACCACTGCATATATCACTGGTGGCCACCAGCATGGCTGCCTACAACAGCAGTGTGTATCCTGTGCAAACATGGTTACACCAGTCACACCACACCTGTGCCAGCTGGCCCTGTAGTGGGTGACAGTGCAGTTCCATTCATCATGTAACAGTATACATCATGCACCAGTATGTTGCAGACATGTGAACGGCTGTGCTACTCAACATATGCAGACATGACACATCACCTGGTACACCGTGGTTCTGCCTTGCCACCTGCTATTGTGAACACCCTGTGATGACATTGTACGCCCACATGGACGTGGACATGTGATGGCTCAATGGTGAATTAACCGCCCAGGTGTGTGTCTAGCCAGGTGTCCAGTAGCCACTGGTCTGCATGCAGGGATAGTCTACATTGGCCTACTCTGTCACTGGGACTGTTGACTATGGTCATACTGTTGTTATGCAGGCATGTGCTGTTTGTCCAGTCTGATAGTCGTGGTTGAACCACACTACCGCGGGCACACATGACGGTGGACATCTGGCTAAGGTGTGCAGCCCACATGTACATCTTCTCATGCTATGCTGCCTGTGCAGCGGTGTCACATGTCTGCCTCTGGCAGGGCTGTCACAGGTGGGCACAGCATGCAGTGATGTGTGACAATGCTTACACCCTCCACTGTGCTGTACAGTAGCACTGCACACACAGTACAGCACACATGTCATTTATCTACGGTGCCTGGGACATGCCTCCATGCCCTACACGGCACACCTGCCAGTCCAGATTGTACACAGATCATACCTCCCAGTCACATACCTGGTCTGCAACACACACAGGTGGGTGGTTCCCAAACCACACCGTGATTTACACACATACTGTATTTTCCCATGACACATTGCATCATAGGTAGTCCATGTTCAGATACCCATGTTTGTGACCAGTACACACATTGTGACACGCGACAGTGCAGACACTGTACACCACAGGTTACATGCCAGTCGGGATGGCATGCTGTACATTGCACCTGGGACAGTTGCTACTGCTATGTATTGCGGGCAACAGGACCTTCCCTAGTATGGACTCCCACGTACACACACATGCTTGGCCATGCAGTACGCATAGCTGGGTGACACATTACACGACACATACCATACCTGCAATACCCTCAGCATGCACCAAACCTCCATTTGTCTGTATGCTAGGCCTACACACCTCCCCCCTCTGTTTGCTGAACATCCGTGCTTACCATCCCTGCTAGCCACACCCTAAGCACACAACCATAGCAGCATGCATGGTACATACACACTACAGCCGGTATTACTGACATCCACTGACAGAGGTAGTTGAGGGCATGGCACCCCATCCGATGGACAGTCTATGTGCCTATGCCAACAGTGATCACAGTGCACTTCTGCTACATTTACACACTGGTAGGGACCATGCTATCCCACACTGACACATGGTGGTGCTGGCACTTTCACAGACGCCACAGTGGTATTCCTGTTCCATGCACACGCGCTGTATGGGCACATGTGCAGGCTGTTGCACGGTAGTTTTGTTCACCTGTGTGTTGTGTGTCACTTGACAGTCATGGTGTGTCCTGCTGGTGCATGACATACCACAGCTAGCTACCTACACATGACTGCCAGACATTGCAGTGTGGGCCCTCACGCAGTGTGGTGGTATGTCTGTGCTGTTTGACTACATCCACATTCAATGCAGCATACCACGGTCATGCAGGCATTGACGACACAGATGTTGCTGGCATCCTGCCTGCCAATGGGGTACCTACCAACATTACACACTCTCACTCACTACAGGGTTCCAATCCTTGGCTGGACATTGTATTAACCCTGTGGACACATACATAGTACTGTCATGCACATGTTATGTCTGGGAACACAGTCCCAATGTCACCTCCAACCGCCGTAGTTGTTGTATCCCGCCAACCTGGCTGTTACATGTCTCTGCAGCAGCACACGTCAGTGACTGCTAGCCCATTCATGTACGCTGTGCACCCTGACCACCACACTACCACATCTATCACACTACACATGGATGGTACTGCATTGCACGTATGGGGCTGCATCTCTACACCCATGACTGGGCCATTCAGTATGGCACTGGGCCACATCTTGACATACATGCTTCACACACTCAATGACTACCTGCATGCCTTTCCTGGCACCCTTGTTGGGCTTCTGTGCACCACAGCACACCACATCCCATGCTGGCCACCTGTCATATTATTGCATGGGTGGTTGGGGTGCTACAGAGGGTATCACATCAGACATGATCCGCTCTTTGCCCTTCAGCACCATTCCACTTTATGCTATTGACAGTGTACACATCCTGCATCACATCATACCGTATGTTTCGCATGTTACGCCATGTGCCTTCTGTACAGTTCACACAGTGGTGCAGGCATATCATGCTGACTGACATTTCAGGGACGGTGGCATTGCACATTCCTCAGACATGTGGCCCCTCATGCTCTGTATTTGCATACGTACACTACCTGCTGTCACACAGTACTGTACATGCCTACATATACCACTTCTACATACCTGGCAGCATTCTAGCTCATCCTACTATGTTGCTGACACCCATACAGGTGTCAGTGTGGCAGATATATCATGTGGATATCATTACATCAGTTACATCACACATAGTGCATACACATCACCTTTGCATACTGACAGTCATGCGGTGTGTATCACATGGATACTGTCCCTATACAGGCATATCACGTTGTACATGGTTGATGTACACACACATGGCCCACATGGTGCTGTGGTTGCCATATTACACCATAGCGTGGGTACACATGTGCAGGACTACACATGTCTGGACCGTATGTCTAGCTGATACCTTGGGTGCCCTTGTACCTGTGCCATACACACATGTACACGCAGGCCATGTTACAATGACACATGTGTGGTGTACCTTACACAATTGATACAACGCTACATGTCTCGTATAGTCATGCTGTGCTCTCTACCCAGCTCAGACAGTTGACATATGCAAATGACAGTCATGTAACACATCTGTGCTCACCTGCATGCCACTGACACAGGGGTATATTGTACTCTGCCATGGGCCATGTTCTCCACAGTACTGATGCATGTATTACTCCTACATGGCGCTTGCTGTGGGCAGGGGAGTAGCAGTCCTGCATGTGTGCACACATGCCACATTGCTCAGCCCGGCGCCTGTGTGACATCCACCGACTGGACACACACCATGCTGTGGGACATAGGTCCTGTGCACATCCCACAGGGGCACACTGTGTCACTAGTCGTGTGATAGCTGCCTTGCTGGTTGGTGACACACACCCATGGTACCACCACAGTGGACATATTGTATAGACATGACAGTTGACATCCAGTTCTGCCGCTCAGTGGACACTACCATGGGGTGTCAGTAGTGTGTACATTGCACATGTGTTTACACACGGCCCTGCTGGACATCATTGTGGCACACATTGCACCAGCTATGGAACGCTTGGACATGGTCACTTGCTGTTACCTCCATTCTGGGTACCTATTCTGCTACTACATTGTCCCATATGTGCAGGCCATACATATCTTGTGTATGTATATTACATTGGCCCATCGCCCATCATGCATGCTATGCCTGTGGTACTGTCTATGATCTGTGAACATATCCATCATGCCAGCTTTGCATTACACATAACTGACATAGTCGCCTTACTGCGTGATAGGTGCACGCCGGCGCACATTCCGTGATGACATCGACGGTATATGCCCATGCACATGTGTGCTGTGACACTATGCATACATGTCCTATCCCCTGCTGTGGCACTTCAGTGTTGGCTATCCACTGGCAACATCGGCGTGGGTGGTGGCATTGTTCTGTGTTTGCAACCCCTATGGCAGACCTGGGGTAGGGTTACCACCTGTGCCTCTTTGCAAGGGACAGTCCCTCCTTGGGCAGTTGTGTCCTGACTAATGTATCACAAATGGCACATGTGATGAGATTGTGGGACATCACTATATCCCATTGCTATGTAAGGGTTGCATGACATACTTATTTATGTATGTACATTCCTAACTGTTACAAGACACACAATAAGCAACTGAACTGCTACAAGACTACACATTTCATCATGCAAAGGAGTAGGGTTCTAACCTTTGTACTGACCATGGGTATGTGTCCACCTGCGACATCTGAAGTGTGTCCCGACGGTTTCCCACTTTGGCCTTTTGAAAGGGTGGCAAGCCGGCCCTGGGGTAATCGCGGGTGTTTACCTGTTGTCCCACTGCTGTGCACACGCTCTCCACAGTTGTTGGTATGCTGCGCCGCTTTAGCATTACATATCCAACCTTCGCCTCTCTGCCTGATGGACAGGTATCTTTACCTACACACACCGCTCACATACTGTACAGATTCACATACGATCGTATGCGTTACACACCCGCATATGTCGTGGGTTCGACATACCTTTCCAGGTTTTGTTTTGATTTCGCCTCTATTCCTCTATTCCTCTTTTCTCGTTGTCTGCGCTCGTATGAACATACGGTTTGAATATCCAGGAGGTCTTCCTTATATTCGCCGCCGCCTGATGCATGTGGGTTAATCAGGCCAATAGCTGTTCCTCGGTGTGTACTTATGCGCATATCAGCGTGATCCCCTTCCTTTCGCTCGCTACGCCGGCACTAGGCCATGGTTCTTTCCTCGTGTGGCCGTTGGTTATTTGCAATACCTTCGTGAGGATGGTATGTATTGTATCATGTTTGTGTGACTGCATCCGCTATGTGTGTTGTCGGGTACATTTCGCTGTGGTGTTAGCCGTGGATTGTGTGTGTTGGGTATGGTATTGTGTTCGACATGTGGGTCCCCGTGTCCTGGCGGCGTCTGTCGATGGCGCTGTGCATTCAAATGTTTTACCTGGATGTTATTTTCCTGTACATAGCGAATGCATGGATGCATGGGCCGCTGCTTGTGTTTCCTCGAGCTTGTTGTGGGTATGCCGCTGTCATTCACTGCCTGTATGTGTTTGCTACTGTTTTAGCTGTTATCCCTTTGATATGTGCAATGGGGTATATCTGCGGATGTGGTTGACGGGGACGGTGTGTGAGTCTTGCATTTATACATACCAGATATGCTTGTGTGTGTGCTCCATCCGTGCTTAGGAGCCGCGGGTTACCTGTGTGTTGTTCCGGGAATATTTGTTTTGTTGATGTCGCCTGCTGTTGGTGTCGCCTGCATGTGTGCTTCCTGCACGATTCCTCCTTCACATCGGTTAGATATCTGCGGATGTTCGTCCGCGCCTACCATCCATTGGCATTTTGTCGCTGATAGTTACGGTGATTGTGGTCCTATACTTGGGGCGGACTGTATGCTACCGTAGCCTCCTATTCGTGGTGCCGCTTGCTTACGCCGCGTCGTGGAACACACCGCTGTATTTACCGGACCGTGACTGTTCACGATCGGTGCCGGATGGCACATTCGTGATTTTCGCCGCATATGCCTGATGCTGTGTAACGCTGCCGACGGACCGTGTGGAGTGTACGCTATGGCCGCCATGCCTACGGTCGTGGTTTGTACATGCGTCCTTTGCATCTCCTGTTTGCTAGGGCCCTGTGGTACACTTTGGGACATTTGCGCTTTGCATCATTTTACGTCGGCACGCATAGCCACTGAGGAGATGTCGGTACTACTTTGTGGGTACTGCTGTACATACGCCTATGGTTCCTGTACTGTATGCCTCCGCCTATTATTACAGTCCGGCTGTGACATGTCACCTTCATACACAGTTTACAGTTGCACACACATTACACACACACAGCGGAACACACGACAGCTTCACCTCACACATACACATATTGCCGCAATGGCTGTCAACCTTCTATTGCCGGAGTGGGGAACACACACAGTAGTAATGTGAAACACATGGGCATAATGTGGAACACATAGTAATGGCATAGTGACAACTTCAGCTAAGTAGGTCATAGGTTGATTATGATATGATGATTTACAAACAGTGAAGAACCTTTAATGACTTACTATGAGTACATTGTATTTACCAGGATGTCATTTATATACATTCCTAACAATGGTTGTTTGAGAGACATTTTCAATGTGGAACTTGGAGGAACTGCGAGGAACATGCACTGTTTTACACCCCAGATGAGGTACGCCTCATAATGTCGCATACACTTCACTGGTATGCTTTCCGCCGCGACCGACGGTTGGACACAATACCTACGCTGGTCGCATCGCCGGTGGCGGCGCAGTATCTCCGCACTCATGTCCTATGGATATGACACGCACATATGTAGGGTTGCCACCTTTCAATTGGCCAAGGTGGGACATTTTAGTACGCACGCCAGGTTTTGCATGCCAACACATACCCACGGCCAGTACAGAGGACAGCGATTCACTTTTTGACGGAATACGGCTGTAGCATTACAGTTGCTTATTCTGTTTATTATCATATTTAGATGTTTCTTCTACAAAATAACTGTTTTCTGAAACTGATAGCGTAATTGTGGGAAATGGTTTTGTCCTACAATCTCAGGACATTTGCCATTTTGTCATTGTTTTTGCAGGACACAACTGCCCAAAGGTGGACTGTCCTCACAACGTGGGACAGGTGGTGACCCTACACTTATCCCGCTACTGTACCGCGGACCGGTGACCATCCCGACACGCTGATATGTATTGCTGCAGGTTAACATTTCCATGGCTGGCGCATTCTGCCCTGCCCACCCTCCAGGATGATCGGGTTGTCGGTCACTATGTTTAATATGTGGTGATTTCAAGGCCTTACTTATCTGTGACCTTGCATCCCTGGGTTCCATATTACCCTGTTGTCCTTTCTATCTGTGTATGCGCATATATTTCTACATGTGTACTGATATGTATTTCGATCTGTGTATGCAAATGCGCATATGTGTGGTCGACTTGCGCCGATAGTGGCAGCATATGGCTACGCCGGTGCTGTTGAACCGGGCGGCGCTGAGGTGTTGGCCCTCCATGCTCTGCTGACTATTGGGTGTGCAGTGTTTGGCCGGTGCCTTTGTTGGAGTCACACATACGTCCGCACATACGGTACACATTACGGGCGGACATGTTTGTGTGGCGCCCATTTTACTGTGTGTGCAGGTCAGGAGGTGTCAGTCCATGGGGCCTACACTGTCAAAGTATGTGCTATGCGCTCCTCTTTGCCAGGGCGTAGGCATATTGGGTACGCCTCTGTCTGCCTACTGGGGCTGGCTCAGTGTGTCCGCGGGCGACGCACGCCCTGTGCCTGTGCTTGCCCTGGCAGTTGTGGCGGGCTTGGTGGCCCTCCGCATTATGTCCCTGCAGCAGCTGTTTCCGCAGAATCATATTGTGTAGCATACAACATACTATGAATATGTGGGCACTTGTGCCTGGAGAGTACTGCAAGGCTCCACCGGATGTATCCAAGCACCGAACCGTGATTTCAACATCCCAACACACGCCTATGATTATTCTCGCTTGTGCGGTGCCTCATTATGACGCTCTTGCATGTGTGTGTGTGCATTTCTGATGGGTGTCATCAACCACGGCTCCAGTGCGTAGCCAGCATCCCCCACAAGGTGACCTTGTGTGATGTCCCCACTGGCTAATACCTGATACAGCTGCGAGGCATGCCAGATATGGGAGTCGTGGTAGCTTCCAGGGCTGCCAGCACACACATCCATGATAATGCCCCGCGCATTGCACACGACCTGGCAATTGATGGAGGGGTATCCCTTGCGGTTTATGTAGCGCCTACCCTGCTCCCCAGGTGGTGACTTGATTTCTATGTGCGCATAGTCTATCGCACCCAGGACCTCCGGTATTGTGCCACACGGTGGAAGCGGCGATATTGCTAGCCAACTCCTCCTGAGATGTGGGGAACTTTATGTGCTCATGGGCATGTGGAATATGGCATCCAGGAACTGGTGTAGTACCCTGGATGCTGATGCCTGTGAGATGCCCATTATGTCCCCGTGGGCCTTTGAAGGTACCTGTAGCCAGTATTCGCAAGCTCACACATACCTTTGTGTCCACTGGGATGGGCTCCTCTGTTGTCTCTTGTTCTCAGGCGCGGCCGCACAGCTCCACGATGTGCTGTAACGTCCCCCTGTCCACCCTGTAGCGCCTACTATGTCCAGGTCTCGCAGCCCCTGGTAGGTCACCCTTGCTCTGAACACTCTCCTTCTCCTGTGAGGCCTACGGTAGTTGTCGGCACCACCCTCCGCAACTCCGCCTGTCTCTGCCACATACCTATGCATCACGCCACGGCGGCACCCAGCATATACATGTTAAAAGTTCCCCGCCTGTTTACACCCTACGGTGCGGCGCTTGGGAAATCGCTGTGTGTTGGGCGATTCACATTTAGTACTGTTGTGCTGTATACCCGTGATGTCATTGGGTGTGTCTGTGCGGCCCTATCCATGGATTATTTCCGTGGTTTTACGCTTGCAGCTGCAACGGTACTGCCTGTAGTGTAACATTACAGTTGCCTGCATTGCCTTCGCCTGGCATCTTACATTACTGCATCCTGCACGCATCATGGCATATGATGCATTTTATCTGCGGCCGCAGTTATGCTACATCTGTACTTGGCTGTGCTATTTCGGTTCTTTGCTCTTTGCATTTCTACTACATCCCCTATTATCTTTGCTCTCATATGCCTCCCTTTCCCGTTCTGCAGGAGTCTGCATGCAGACTTATCAGCTGCCGGGCGCTTGCCCTTCCTGCATTGATTGGTGTTAATTGCTCGTTACGGATACATTTACACTGCTTCCGTGATTTCCTCGTATTCTCCGCATTACCTTCCTATATCCCTGGTTGTTGACGGTGAGGCCGCCACATGACTGGTTTCGGGAACGAGTCATCCTCGCGGCACATGCATTTGTACGCCAAGATTCTGTACTGTCAGCGATCTATTTCCTAACACGCCAGTCATGATGTTGTGATGTGCATTGTACAGCCCAGATTTGCTGTCCTCCAATATCCTTCCTCCCACGGTGGCACACCCCTGTGTGGTTGACATGTATCTGGTGTGGGCCACCGGTGTAGTACCGCCACGCCGCTTGCTCCATCCTTACGCTGGCCGCTTTTGCGATTCAGTATTATCTGCCTCATTTGCATGGAATTGACTACTAATACCTGGTTACGGCGCCGACACCGCCTCCACTCCTTGACAACCATTGCGCTGGGGTTGCAGCTTTACATACATACTATGGTGTGTGGTGGCTGTGCAGCTGATTTGTGTTCTAATGCTCTTTTCGACATTATCATATTATTTCATTGCTTTACAACTTCTGTGCACACATCCCGGGTCTGCTGTTCTTTCTACGCACGCGCCATTTATGTCATTTTTACATTTTCTGCATATTTTCTTTGGACATTCTCGGTGCCTTTCCACATTGGCATATTGCACCTATATGATACCTGACTTTGACGGCCTTCCGCTACTCCTCCGTATGTTTGGGTAAATGTAAACCGCTTTTTTGGTTTACATTGCCGCGTTCTTTACGCTTCGCGCCACTTCGTGGATCGCTATTGCCCTCATTTGCATGGTGCAATACCGCACACAGTGTGTTTTGCATACCTACGCTGGGGGGCGGAGACGGTCCGGCGCACGCCGGTAGTGCACGTGGAATTCATTCATACCTGAATCGCTCAGCAGCCATATTTGGCGTTATAACGCCAACGCTATGCGGGCGCCTGGCGCAAGGTTCATGAATCCCGGGGAATGACTAAATCATTAATGCATTAGGGACAAAAGTATGCAGTCACTTCAACTTTAACGATGCAAACAATGGAAGTGGAAGAAAAAAACTTTATTCACTACATCACAGTATGAAATAAGATAAAAACATAACCTTTAACACTACTTTAAATACAACAAATAAGATAGCTGTTACTGCAGAAAGTGCCTTGCAATTAATGAAATGAATTAGCACTGTATACTGTTAAATATGTGAAAATAATTAAAGACAGAGTCAAAGAAAAATAATGTTACTGACCAAGCCAGCATTCTAGAAATCTGAAAACCACTTAAAGTAGTATTCAAAATATGTAAATAGTTTCTAAAGTATTGATAAATATTAAAAACAAGGAAGGCAGTATCCTTCAGTGGTAGTAGTAATGCATGTCATAGCCATGTTTCTGGGTGAGTAGTGTGTATGCAGCATTGTCAGAAATCCTGTTCAGACCTAAGCCCTTCACAACGGTATTCTACATGTCCAGCAGTGATGTCTAACAAGCATATATCTATGCATCTCTGTAGCATTAGTCCAGATGTTCATGTAGACATCTTAAGTAGTTTTGCAGGTTTGAATATTAAACTGTAAGTGTAATGATCTTCTAGAAGTGTAATTGTAATAATCTCAGCTATGTATTTTCCATCTTTAAAATCATCTACTTAGTTATTAACAGTAGACAAGTATAAATTACGATTAACTAGGAATAATACTGTATGTCATAATTTAGGTGAACACTTTCCCAATCTGATATTTTTTCCCATTGTTTATATTCTGTTTTAGGAGGTATGGACCCAACCTGCTGTTAATCCCTTGGGTTGTATGTGCTCAGATGTAGTGCTTCTAACAAAAAGTGTCTGAGAGATTTTGCAATGTTTCACATGCTAGGGCAACTCCTCTGGTTGCTCCATACTGCAAGAGTAAAGTAATACTTTTCTGTGTTTATATTTTCTTATTTGATACAAATATACTGGTCTGCAAAGGTGCCCTGATTATGAGAATGGAGAAAAAGTTTTGAAAAAAGAAGAATGCATGGTGTGAGAAGAAGTAATACTGAGTGAGGTAGCTAGACTGACTATGTCCTGCTCTGAATAATGATGATGATGATGATGCAGAAGAGGCATTGTTATGTCTATGTACTAAGAGTGCTAGCAGAACTTTTGAAATAATTTTGTGACACTTTAGACACTTATCTTTGCTGCTGATTGGATGTACAAAAACAGTGGACGTTTGTGAAGTTAATGATTTGGGTGGGTTTTCCTTATAACAAGTATGACACTGGTAAAGTCAAAAGTGTATGTTGTGCATGACAGAACAGTAAAGACATTTAGTATACCTTGGTGTGCAGTTAGTAACTTCAGACAAAACTGCAAGGGAAAAAATGCAACATTGACCTGAGTGCCAAAAGGTGAGAAAGGAGCATATTGTTTGGATTTTGTCAAAGCAAAATGATGCTGCACACTAATTTCACTAAAATATCTATAGGGATTAAAGGATCATATCAAGTGCCCTTATTTTTGGGTGATCACAAATATGGTAAACCTCAAATAATTATTCTACAGACTGTGTCATGGTAAGAGAAGGAAAAGGTTGTGGCACAATTGTGGCAGGTGGGATGAGATGTGCAGAAGAAGGTTGACATATTAATACTTCTTAATTTCACTGACGTTACACTGCAACAGATATTGCATTTTATGAAAGTATTTGATGAGTCCAAAAAATATGTAAAATAATGTAATAAATCAATTTTCTGCCAGTCTAGAAAGTATTTTTCTGGAGAACATGCCAATATTTTACAGGTGCAAAGGTGGGTAAATTGAAACACCTGTCCACTTCACTAGCACTGATGTCAAGGAAATGCAGCAGGTTATCTTCACTGAGCTGATAACATCAGTCCTTCAGATGCAAAATATCAATGGGAAAAACAAGTTGATCACAAAAGACAACGAGGGTATGAATATACCCGATGAGTGACTGGAATTGGCTAGAAAAGGACTATAAATCTACTTCAATGAGTGAATGAAATTGATGTTGCATGTTCTAAAAATCTTTTTTTTGCATATCATCATCATCATCACAATCACCAATCTTTTTTCCCATTACATGGGTTTTAAATATACTGCCATCTGTTGCTAATTCTCTTCCTCAGGACATTTCTCACTTAATTCATCCATCTCTTGGCTGGCTGACCTCATTTCCTGTTAGCCTTTTTCTTTTGCTTCTAGATCTGCTTTATCAAAATGATATCTACTTTCCTGCACATGTGACCAAACCACCAAAATCTGTTCTTCAATTGCAGTACGACTGGGACAACTTTGGCTTCTGCTTCAATGCTCTCATTCCTTCATTTGTTCTGCAAGTACAGCCTGCTGTCCATTTCAGGCATTTCATCTCCATCACCTCAAACTTCCGCAGTTGTTCTGCCTTCACTGCCCAGGTTTCTGTGCTGTGTGGGACTACTGGCTACACCACTGATTTGTACAAGTTACTCTTAATCTTCTTTGGAATTTTCTGCCATGCACTAACACAAAATGTTGTGGTAGTTGGCTGCAGTACCTGTAATTCTTTCATTGATGATTCATTCAGACTCCCATTCTCCTCAACCATACCTCACAGATGTCTGAATATGTTAGTCTAGTCCATTATTATTCCTCCTATCTCAGTTTTAAACATCTCCTTATTTCATCGCTTGCTGCATAGACCATCTTGTCTGTCCTCAGTTTAATCTCATGAACCTTCAGGTTTGCAATCCAGTCCCATGACATTTCATTAACAGCCTGCTTGCAGTGCCTCATCATTTGCAAAAAGCAGATTTGTTGATCTGTCCTTGCCATCTTGTTTGCCAATGTAGTTAATGACCACTATAAATATAATTAAGCTTAGAGCTGAGCCTTGGTGTACACCCACTCTTACTGGAAACCCCTTTATGTTTATTGCATATAGAATCAATATTTTAAGAGTGGAATCTTGATGTGTGTCTCTTGACATTAGAGGATAAATACAAATTTACTTAGAAAAGTAATTTCACCTGGGTTACTTTGTGTCAGTAGATGTGAAGCCATTCTTGAGATTTAATGAACAGGACATCCTTCACTTTCCATCTCTTGCCCCTATGGAATCCTTTTACCAATAGTAACCATGAACATTTTTAGGAGTAACTCAATTTAAAAATCATATATTCACCACAAACTTAAAGAATGTAAGAAATGTAGCCATATCCCAACTTAAAGTAGCTTACAACTACTCTAACCTTCTTCCCTTTGAATCAAGGAAATGCTCTGGGACTACAAATGAAAATTCCAAGCCTGGAGTTCTGCCTTCTGCTTTGTCTTACACTGAACTCAGGCCAAAACTTTCATGCACTTCAGGTTACTGCAAACAAAACTGATCAATTCACAACCTTGGTTGGCCCGAGGGAACACCACTGCAACTCACAAGAAAAAAACAATTGTTGTCTCTAACTGCAGCATCCATGCTCCTTCTGAACTGCCTTACCTAGAAAGTGTTAAACCACTCTTAGTGACCACCACTAGCTGCAGTGCTTGGCCTTCCAGAATCACCATCAATCTTTGTCCTACTTCTTGTTCAGAAAATGCACTGTGATGCTAGATATGTTGCTCTATTAACTTTTAAAGTGGATTGGAGTAATATTTAAAAATGCTTTGTGGCATCATCTGATGTTCCACTGGGCTTTGTCCAGAACTCTTGAGCACACTCTTTATAAGACAAGAATCATTACATTCAGTCACTAACGTCAGACATTTGAGTTTCATACTTCTTAATGCCATGTCAGTAATGCCTTGTGCTGCAAAACCTGTACCCTATTAACTTTGTAAGTGGATTAATGTCATATTAAATAGTGTAGCTGGTGTCTAGAGATCCCCCAAACTGCTTCCAGCTGAAAACCTGCTGTTCTATTAATAATAGACACCAGGAACTTTAAATATTTTCCAGTGTCCCCAACCACAGTACTGAAGGATTTGATTGCTAGTCAAGGGGAATTTAGAAACATGGCAGCCACACACACACACACACACACACATACACACACACACACACACACACACGCACGCACGCACGCGCACACACACACACACACACACACACACACACACACACACACACACACACACACACACACACAAATATGCACACACATAAATGCACGCACACACACATAAACACTAGCATGCACAGGCACACACTCTCACCAAACAACAAAATATTCCCCCTCCAACCTGCAGCACAGTGGCAGAGCAAGCAATGTTATCACCTCACAGCAAGCGGTTCTCAGGTTTGATTTCTGGATCAATTGTATTCTGTGTAGAGTCGGCATGTCTTCCCTGTGTGCATATTGGTTTTCTCTTGGTGCTCTCATTTATTCCCACATTCCATAAACATGCAGCAGGTAGACTAGACACTCAAAATTGGCTATAGGTGTCGTGTGTGTATGTTTAGTATGGAAGAACAACCAGGGCAGAGCTAGCCATAAGAGTACACATTGGCTTTAAATGTTTGTTACTGTTAAAGTGACAGCCTGACCCCATGAGCAAAAATGGGAAAATGGGGTTTGTGTATGGCTGAATGATTGTAATGTATGATTTCTGGTTTCTGACAACATGGACTGAGATGATGTTCGAATTTCTTAATTTTTTCGCTTCAACCATGCTAAGATGCTTTATACTTTAACAAACTACATAAGGAAGCTGAACATCATTTAAATCTATGTAAACTGAAGCATAAAGATAGTTGTGTTCTGAACAAATAGAAACTGGAAGTAATACAAGATGTGATGTCTACAGTATATTTTAGAAAGATAAAATTGACTCAGTTTGTTAACTGGAGTGTTTGTGTATGACTGACTTCAGAAGAATGGGTGCCTTGTTGGGGTACAGACTATGAGGAATACAGGATGCTTAGGGATGCCTTGTTAATGTTATGTATGAGAAGAAGGTAAAGATGAGGGGAGTTTTTTCTTTTTTTTTTGTTTACCAAGTTAAATTAATTGATCATTGAAGTCTGACTGCACATACTGTTGTAGAATAATAATTGGTATGAAGGTACCCTCAAATCAGGGAATAGAGTGCACAGAGTTGAAACATGGGTATGCCTAGGGCAGAGGGACAGAGAAGACTAAGTGGCACACTCCTTCAACTGGCTGGGCACTGGATTGTCTAGAAGCTGATAGAGGATATGTAGGTAGGTAGAATGGAAGCACTATGTCTGTGGTTAGCTGTAATAAAGAGGTATACTACCAATACAGAGGACATGACTCCAAGCTGAATTTGATGATCCCTGATACATCTGTGGCACATGAACGGAGCAGATGACTTCATAAGACTATTTAAAGTTAAGGTGTATAATAATACAAAAGTGCATAAACTGTGCAGTGTTTCAGATGAAACTCTAATGAAAATGCGAATGAGGGTGGGATTCTTCATTTTATAATAGGTGACAAAATTGCAAAGATGAAAGGGGGGTATATCTAGCTTGGTAAGAAAAGTATGATCAGATATATAGCAGTGCTTTTGGATTTTAATATTCTGAGGATTGATTGGTGTCAACTAGAATACACTAAAGACAATTTAAAGGATGTGCTTAATGTTGTTGTTGTCTTTCAGCTTTTCCCGGTTAGGGGTCGCCACAGTAGAACTCCGGTCCGCTAATGATTGGCAGTAGATTTTCACGAATGTCGAGGTGCCAGCTCGACATTCAACCTTCAATGAAGGCACGCCCTTTTATGCATGTCTTTCGAACGCCCACCCAACCGCGGGGAGGACATGCAGACTCCACACAGAAGGCACTCCCTGCAGTTCATCCAAGAATCGAACGGGAGAACCTCTTGCTGTGAGGCAAAAACGCTACTGCTGCACCACCGTGGAAGTCTAAATAGTGCTGTGAAAACATGACAACCACCATGTGTCAAGAACATATATGATTGAAAGGGGTCTATATCAAAATCTTGAACGTTTACTTACCCTGACACCTAAACGCCGAGACATATTCCGCAAACTGCAAATACACCGAACGCCCTAAACCACGAAATTCAAAAACTCGAAATGTCATAGTTGTCCCATCCCACCGCCCGCTACATACTACCTACACAAACTGAATAAACCACATACATACACTAACCAAAACCCTACTTCTAGTTCTAAACTAAACCCTACTTCTAACCCTACACTAAATCTTTCATATACCACCAAGTATGCACTTAACTTAACCCGCACCCTAACCCTAAGGTCTGTAACTATCGCACACTTACCTTAAAAAGCTATACCCAAGCAAACTAAATAATCCACACACATACATTTAATAAAACCCTACTTCTAACCCTACACTAAATCTAACATACATTACCATCTATACACTTACCTTAACCCGCACCCTAACCCTAAGGTCTGTAACTATCGTACACTTATCTTACAGAGCTATACCGCAGAAGGGCCAACCATAACGAATCGATGTTTTGGATTTCGCGCTTCAAGACAATTGATGTTTTCATGGTTTGATGAAGATGTGTCGGCGTTTAGGTGTTCAGGTAAGTAAACATTTGACTTTTTAATATAGTCTTGATTGAAAGTACAGTGACAACTCACTTAAAATGGCTGTGTGGTTTAACTGTTTCACTCCCACTATTTTATTTGTAAGCAACCTTTGAACTTTCCCTACCATACCTCTAAACTTATTTGCTCAAGAATGAGGAACAAAGCCAAAAGTAATTGGAAGGCCTATGGCCAAAAATCAGAGAAATGTTTTGAGATATTACTCTTATTCAATTAGAAGATTAATAGGACAAAACGTTTTGCATCAGCATGCCTTTTCTGAAGAATAAAAAGTATAAAATTATATCTGACTTTACTGATTATAATCCTTAGCTATTTGCCAGAAAACATTTTTATGATGGCATTGACAAAAATATGAACTTAAATCGGGAATGTTCTACAAAATCAGGAACTGCTGAGAGCTATGCTTCCTACCTCTGCATGTATTTCATAATGAAGTACAAATAGCTGTTCTACACCTTTTAATAGAGTGAATCAGGGTAATATGAAATGACAAAATTTTATGTTGGATCATCTTGATATTCCTTTTGATGTTAGATAAGACATACCACAACCATGCTAACCAACTTGGAGACACTGTGCTCAAAGCTAAGCCTATCATCTATAACTATGCCTACATCCCTTATCTGTATGGAATGTATAAAAATCCACTTTATAAAAGAAGTTCACAGCATCCATCCCAAAGCATGGAGTATTGCATTATTTCTACTGAGCACAAATCTCTTGTCAGAACACTTTAAGTCTGCAATGTCTGTATATTCCTGCAGCTTTGAAGCATCTGCATTGGAAGCAACACTGCTTCTCACTGCAGTCATCTGTAAATTTTGTCATTTGCAGGTGGCCATCAACTTTACTACTGAAGTGCTGATATGAAATAGAAGAGGACCCAGTCTAAAGCCATGGCCATTTTCAGAATGTAGATTACTCCCAACAACTCATTTTGTTAACTAAATAAGATGTTTTTCAATTATGCAATTATTCATTTGTCTTTAGTGGAATTATCCTATTCTGAATCATGTATAAGCTTATCAAAGCAGGCAGAGGATGTAAAGGATGGAAATGATCTAAAGGAGAGGGTACCCATCCATCATAGTGCACACACACACACACACACACACACACACACACACACACACACACACACACACACACACACACACACACACACACACCTGTTGATAATTTTGAAGATTGCTGATTCACCTCCCTGCATAAAATATGGATGTGAGAAGAAACCAGGAACCCAAGTAACAACCTTCACTGTGACAGGTGCAGAGTCTGCACAGAGGGACTATGGCTATGAAAGTGGAAAGGAGAACTAAGCATTGTGATGTAACAGTGCTTTCCGCAGCACCATACTGCCATCCAGTAACCAGCTTTTGAATTAACTAATTTGAACAGCAGTTTATTTTTATTGATTTAGCTTACCCGGTATAATCACACATTGCATTATATAAAGTTGTACTGCTTGGCTCAGTCATGCTGAATGAATTATCAGATCTTTTTTTAAACACTTTTTAATACATTTTTCAGCGCATGTATATAACTTAGAAAAAAAAAATATATATATATAAATGTCCTGTCAACATGCAGTGTGACAGTTTACAATAGTGCGATGCATATGATGCATACCAATACATTGCATCCATATCTAAACCACCTCGTTTGTTGTTCCCCTGTTAATCTTCTATTCCTTTTGCAACAGTTTATTCCTTTCTCCAACCCATATACCAATTTTGTTTAACAATTTTTTGTATATTTCTGAATTTTGTAAATACCTCCCCTCCTACTGGGGTGTTGCTATATATATATATATATATATATATATATATATATATATATATATATATATATATATATATGTGTGTGTGTATATATATATATATATATATATATATATATATATATATATATATATATATATTCTTTCTATGGACTAACAATATTATGAAAAAGAGGTAAAATAAATGCAATGTTAAGTAGGGAAAATATATAACATGTAAATATTTTTTCATATTTAATGGTTTCTGACATTGCTTGAAGTTTCTGGAACTCAATGTATATGAAGAAAATGATATCTCCCAGTGATTTTTTAAGTATCACTGATAAGATTTTACTAGCACAGCTGATTTATTTTATAAACCCATGTGATAGCCTAGAACAGAATAAATTGTCACAGGCGTTTTTTATTCTGTTGAGAAACATTTACTATTCTACATTTGATGCGATTGTAAAGTGTGATTCATATTTAAGAAAACAGAGTCACATGGTACCCTTGTAAATAAATCTGCAAACTATGATCCAGGAATAGGCAGTGAGTATCTGAACACACACACACACACACACACACACACACACACACACACACACACACACACACACACACACACACACACACACACACACACAGTGAAGTTTTCATTTCATTTGAATGGATCACTAATATGGTGCATTGTTGTATGCAAGCTGATAAGGCTTTAGAGAACATATATTGTCTTTTAATCAGTCATTAATTCCAAGTGTATGTATTTATTTATTTGTTACCCATTGTAAAAGTCCTTTCAAATCCTATAAAGTCCTGGTACATGACACCAGACAAAACGCAGCTGAAATATTGAGCGTAAACACTCCACTGTCATTTTTTTATGCAGCTGCCTAGATAACAAAACATATAAAGTACAATTCTTATAGTAGTTAATTTCCACACGGCAAGTACAACAAGTAACAGCAGTAACTCATAGTAAATACTATTTAGATCACTTAGGTCATGAGCATCAGCCATCTGTAGGTAGTTACACTGCATATAGGATCACATTAATTTACATAGGATCGACATTCGCTGTTAATCTAGTGAACCTGCTTAACCTTATGGTATGCCGTACTTCTGTAATATCTGCATAAACATTCTGTTTTTTATTTATTTATTTATTGACATTTAATTACCAGGAAAGTCCAAATGGTTAGGAGCCCATTTTCAGAGGAGGTCCAGGAAGAAAAGCTGCAAAGTATTTTAATACATTTTAAGAATAATATTTTTACAGCCTTTAAAACTAATACAAAAACTAAACAAACAAACAAAAAATAGACTTTAAATAAATTTATCAAATTAGATATAATATGAAGATATTGGTTAAGAGTAGGTATAAGTTATAAGACGATGAGTTAGAGAATTTTTAGCCAGTTTATAGAAAAATTAAAGGCAAGTTAGTACAATACAAACAGGAATTGCAATGCAGAGTGAGAGAAAAGCATGCTTATGGTATATTTAGAGAGAAAGTCAGGTGAGAGAAAGGAAACTGTTATTTAAGAATTTTTTTCCCTAAGGACAACATCACTCTTTATGAGAAAGCCATTTCCACTTAGTGGAGCACCAGTAAAAGGACAGTTTGGAAACTAGCAATGAAAATTCTGTTTAAGTCATTTCTATTCGTATGTGTAACTTCTGTATCGCACATACATCATTTCTTTTGTCTATGTAGTTTAATCCCTAGGGCTGTGTTGGATTTTACTTCTGTTGTTTCTTAATGTAGGCCTTTTATTTTAGAATAATATCATAAAACAAAGGAGAAGAATAGTGCAGGTATTTCGTTGTAAAGAAAGGTACATAGAAACAGATAGAAAATCACTGATCAGGACCACAGCCCTTCAGGAAAGATTAACGGCATGTTGACATTACTCTATAAATAAATACTGAATAATTAAAAGACTTGTGATTAAAGGCTAATTTAGTATTGATTGTAACCTAATGCCCAGGTCTACTTTTCTGCAAATGCAAACTGTCAAGAGACATTATTCTAATCCATAGTGACAGGAAAATTACCGTAAGTTGCCTGTGGCTACATAACATTGACAGTCAGCCTAAGCATTATGCATTCCTCCAGCATTTTAAACAAGTAAAGAATACTACATAAAATAACTGCAGCAGGTAAGAAAAGTATTAAATAATAATATTTAACTTGTGGTTGTCAAACATGCCACCTTCTCATTCCTTTTTCATTAAAAAATATGAAGACTTTTAAAGAATCTATGTCAGCTCATCTTTACTAATATATTTTGTATTTTTGTTTAGTCCACTGTATTACTTTATGTTTTGGCACTTATCATTTCATTACTTCATGCAACTCATTGAGTGGTTACTGTCATACGCACTCTATACTCCATTATTACATTATAGCTGCTGTAGATCTGTAGACCCCATCCATCATGCCTTGACATTACTCTGTTTGCACACTATCCTACTCTGAGAAATTAACTTAATTAGGCAAAAGTGCTTCACTTACCCATGGTATAAGGGAATAGCAGCTGGGCTTTATTAAGGAAACAGACATTTTAATAATCAATAAATAATAGACCATAAAAAATATGTTTTATATCACAACAACATTCTTTATAAAACTAAGCATCATTGCTTTAGTTAGTTAAATTGTAGATACCTTAGAAAATCTATGGTTAGCTGCTGAACTGTTTGGTTCTCAGAGTCCTAACTTAATAAGCTACAAGCTATAATATTAGACACTGCTAATTGAAATGCAAGAATATGTATTCACATATCTCATTTGCCTTTGACATAATACTGTGAAGGAGACTTCATCCTATAGCTGACCCCCTCATTCATAAGGAGAACTGAAGAGTCTGTACAGGCCAAGGAATGGTGGACCATTTTTTTTCTTTTTCTTTTTTGCAAATGAATGGAGTGGTTATGGCAATGTGCTTGTCCTATTTGCATACATTTGCAGACCTGGAGATGGCAGAAAGCTATCTTGTGAGAAACTTTACAGCAGTTGTGTCTGTATCTTCAACATTATGTCAGTTATATTCAAAGTTGGCAAAGGATACCACCAAGAGAGTTTCTTGTTTCCAGTTGTTTTCATGATTTTCATGGGCAGAATATGAAGAAATAGCCAAGGTCTGAAGGGTATTAATTTGGGAGAAGATTGTGGGTTACTTCTTTGCTGTCTGCAGGATATACTGTACTTCCAGATTCAGGTAATTGCATTTTCTGTCGTATAATGGAATAGTTTCTTAAGATCTACATCCATAGACCACATGAATTTATTTCTAGCTTCTCTGTACATCTTACTTTCAGTCCATTGTCTTATTTACAGTTGTTTAGCTAATCCCTCCTCAAATCATCCATGGTATTGAGAATTTAACACAATCATTTGTAAGTATGTCAGTTACCTCAAGCTATTCAAATAGCCATGATATGTAACTATACATGTGTTTTACATCATATATTGGTACCCTTCAATGGAGTTCTTTATTAACAACAACAAAAAAGTTGAGCCCTCCCCCTCTTGTTCTTGTTGCATGCAGTCAGCCTGGCCCTATACACTATAGTTTTAAGATATCAATGATGCATTTACATCACAGAGCTGAAAAAATTAAGTGAATAAATAAATGTCCTATTTTGAAAGCTCTGTGTGTTGTCTAAAAAAATCAAATTCTGCAAGGCTGGAAATATATTGATTATTTGGTTCAATATTTGGCAGTTATGTCAGAAAAGTAGCATTTTTAATGTCCTTTATAGATTAACACTATTAGAATTTTCTCTTACGTTTATATTTCATGTTGCTTTTTCCCTTGCATTTTTATATTTTAAGCTGTTTTTTTAGGTAATCATCTTCAGAAGCTGTATATGTGAGAATCCAATCACTTTACATCCAGAGATACACCAAACTAAAAATCTTGTGCATGTTGTATATCTTGGTTCTTGAGACCTTCATAAATGAGCAAATACAAAATTCACACAGAAATGGTTTGTGGTTTGGTCTGATCAGAAAAACTCAATGAAATTTTTAAATAATCACCAGGCTGTTTTGGTGTTCATGTATTTCATCACTGTCATCTTGTCACACCACCAACATTTGCTCCAGTTTACCTAATCCTTAATTAGTATAAATTAAAACTTTTATGGCATTTTATTACCACATTTTAAGTATTTTTCATGTTTATGTGTTTTTACTGGATGATGATCATTATCTAAGCCAAACTGGGACCCCCTTCCCTCAAACATTGCTTGCTTTTCTTTCCTGTTGTACCCTCCATTGTAATTATTCTTTAGCATAGCCATAGCTAGTAGCTAGCAATTCTGATACCATATGCTGTTCCGCAGTCTGAGCAAAAAAAAAAAAAAAAGCTGTCCGTCTTTTAAAATTAAGCAAGTAAGTTCCTGCATGTATAGCAAGAAGCTTATATAGTTTAAACCTCATCCCTACCACAGGTGCAATGTTGTTGTTGTCGTCTTTCGGCTTTTCCCAGTTAGGGGTCACCACAGTGGAACTCCGGTCCGCTAATGATTGGCAGTAGATTTTCACGAATGTCGAGGTGCCAGCTCAATGGTCAATCTTCAACTAAGGCACGCCCATTTATGCATGTCTTTTGAATGCCCACCAACTGCGGGGAGGACATGCAGACTCCACACAGAAGGCACTCCCCGCACTCCCTGCTCTCCAGCCGAGAATTAAATGGGAGAACCTCTTGCTGTGAGACAACAATGCTACCACAGGTGCAATACTGGTATTTATTTCTGAATGTCTGAAAGCACTAATGACAGATCAGCATCTGCTGCTCATACTTACTAATATATTATGCCAGATTCACCTTCCCCCTTCATTCCACCCAAGCAAAACATCTTCTTTAAAGACAAAATCTTTACTGTTCATTTTATAAACATGAAACCATAAAACTCATGTCCTGCAACTTTAAGAACATAACATCAATGTTGTAAGAATACTGAGGTCAGCAAAACTGGAAATAAACATTTTTGCAGGTGTCAAGCACACCTGCCCCATCATGGGGGGACTTCAGTTAACTGCAGGTTTGAAAGGACATACTCCATGAAATTCCAAAGCATTAAACTGTACATGCAGTTTAAGGAAATCCTGTCAAACAAAAGCAATTATCCAGTCTGTCTGGGGGTTCATATATTTCATCACCACCTTCGTGTTGCCTCAGTAGTCATGATTGTCTCTGTAGTACAAAACATTCTTGTGTACTTGACTATCTATGCATACTAATGATATTATGCTGCACATATCTCCCTGTATTTAAAAAAATATATTTTATACATATACACACATGTAACTGTTATTTTTACTCAGAAATGTTTGTAAATGTTGTAATCAGTGTCAAGGATATCTAAATAATGGTACTGTTGCTCGTGAACGAAATTGACTGCAAATAATTGCAAAAAGTACAAGCAACCAGGACAAGACAGGGTTCTTATGTTAGGGCTGCAAGACACAGCACTATGAAAATGTAATAAAAAATGAAGCGAACCACACCACGACAATAAGAAGGCATACAATTCCACACCATCAATAAGAGATGCAAGATATCTCCAAGTAAAACGTTTAAATGTTAGCGCTTTCACAGTTCACAATGACTGCTTCATCAGATGACTTGGTGATATCTTGCATCTTTTATTGACACTGTGGAATTGTATGCCTTCTTATTGTCGTGGTGTGGTTCGCTTCATTTTTTATGACTACAAATAATGTCTTAAGCTTTTCATCCTGGGTCTTTGATGATAAAGTACTCTGCTCAGTCAGACATTCCCAGTAAAACCACTCAAAGAACAAGTCCAAACTGATGAAAACACAAAACCAAAGTGAGCTAGTATAACCATAACAAAATTAACGTTAAAACACGAGCTAAAAATGAGCTATAAACTGAAAACAGGTTTATTAGTGCTTTTTCATCGGAGATCATCCTAGCTGCCCTCACCATTTGACCTTTTACAACAGCTTTTTTCTGATGGCGAGGGTGACAGCTAGTGTAATGTAAAAATGCATTAGAATAGGTGGGCTTCCTATAGATTACACTTTTGTATCTGGAATTAGCAGTGTCCTTAACTAAAAGGATATCCAAAAAGTTAATACTATACTCTTCCAAATTATATGTGATGATCTCCGATGAAATTGATTTCATCGAAGAATGTAAACAACAGAGGCTATCCATGTACTATGATAGTTGATATTACATCTGAAGTGACCCACAAATGAAAAATTGGCTATTTTAAACCTATTTTGTCAAATCATGACTGTTTGGGTAACGATAGTGTAAGTAATCAGAATGGTTTTAGTAATGACACCGGTGACCATGTGTTTAGGACAAGCTTCTTGTGCATGTATAGCCAAGACCATCTATTAATAAGAGATATACTTAATAAAAATTGGGCACTTATCACAGAGGATAGTTCTTTGCTCAATCGCTTTGGCCTTATACCAAAAATTACCTTTAGGAGGGGGTATAATTTAAAATCTTTGCTTGAAGCTAAGTGGCATAATGATTACACCATGAAGGTTGGTATGGTTAAATGTGGGTCATGTCGACAATGTAAATATGTCAGCCTGGGATCCAAAGTTAAAATTAGAGATAACATTTGCAACATTAGGGGCAAGTTTAATTGTGAAACTAAAAGTGTTGTTTATTCTGCCTGCTGTGAGAAATGTGCTGCCTTCTATATAGGTAAAACCGAAAGGAAATTAAGGCAGCGCATTTACGAACATTATTATGCTATCAGTAGGAATGATCCTACTAATGCTCTGGCTAGACATATTTCAAAATGTCCAGAGCATAGTTTTAAATTTAGTATACTTAAACATATTGAAATTGATATTAGAGGGGGACCCTGGCAAATTCAGTTAGAAAAAGAAGAGTTGTTTTGACAGATTAGAACTGCCACCTATATGTTTTCTGGGCTCAACGAGCATGTGTCTATTAGCAGCATTCTTAAACATTTAGCTATGAGAAGGTGATTTCTAAATTTTAAATTTTGGTTATTATGCATTTGATTTTAAATATCATTCTATACTGATGCTCTTGTTTTTATTAATTTGAGAATTATTATACAAGAGCGCATCAGTTGTTTTTGACGTTATTTAAAGTTTTGGTGTCTTGTTGTAGATATGCGCTAGATGCGCGTTTTAGACATGATGACTTGTTGTTGTATTTATGTGGGGTGGTATGTGAAGTTTTTTGAACGAAGTTAGTGGGCTGTAGTTTTAACTGTAGTTTAAGCAATCTGGCTAATTGGTTAATTAATTAATTAATTAAGTTGAATGTATATTAACTTATGAGTATGAGCCAGTACGCTTTGTCTGAAGAAGAAAAGACACTGTTTTTTCCGAAAGCACTAATAAACTTGTTTTCAGTTTATAGCTCATTTGTAGCTCGTGTTTTAATGTTAATTTTATTGTGGTTATACTAGCTCACTTTGCTTTTGTGTTTTCAGACATTCCCAGTAAACAGATAAAATTCCATACATACATACATACATACATAAATGTCCTTAACATCCCCTAATATGCCACAGAATACCCCTTGACTAAAGATATTGAAGACACACAAGAGACAGATAAAACATAATACATTATTAGTCACTTTCCATGCACTTTGATGTTTGAAGCTTGTAATCCATGCCTCAAAAACAGTTCATAGGTTGAACAAACTTCATGCTTCCCTGCAGCATATATTGCCACTGGAAATGGCAAACTGTGTTACCTGCATCCAGACATTGTATGTTCTCCTCAACATATTCTGAAGGCTCTCTCATGTCATCACGAAAATGTAATATGGCTGCATTAATTCTGCAAAGTACTAATGATTACTCATGATGTAGATATGCAAAGCACAAATCTTTAAGCTTCTTATGTTTGATTATTGGCTATCTCTAACAAGGCACCTATCATTTCACTCCATAGTTGCTATCTTTAAAGTATATACAAAGCTTTCATTCCACACTGTGTATAACTTCATATTATAAATCATTCAGAAGCAAAGATTTTGCAATTCTGGACCCTAAAACATGAAATCATATACTAGTACCCACTGAGAATTATGTCAATTTACCTTGCACATGTAAACTGCAAACTGATCCCAGAACATGGACCAAAGCTCCAAAGATGGTGGCGTCTCCATATTCATAAAGGATATGCACACCTCCAGACTAGTAGCCCAGCATAACTCATCTGAGATACTTCAGGTGCAACTAACAGTGGGTAAGATGGCGATTCATGTCATAGCCTGCTATAGATCCCCAACCATGTCTTAAGACTCTCACTGCATGTTCTTAAGCAACCTGGAAACTATTAGGGTCCAACCCAGCACTCTTATACTAGGTGACTTCAACTACCCCTCCATTAACTGAGGATACTACTCAAGCACCAATACACTGCACAACGCTTCCTGGAATTCATCAATCCCAATGCCCCGGACCAGCTCATTCTTACCCCCACTAGAGGAAGCAACATCCTTGACCTGGTTATTACTAACATGGGCAACTGTTGCTCTACACCAATAGTCAGTACCTCCCTGGTTAGATCTAATCACAAACTAATCACCGTGGAAATCCACATCTCACCCACACCACCTGCAAAGGTAACCACCATGAAAAACCTCTCCAATGCTGACTTTAGGCTCCTAAAAACAGAGGTAGCTAACTTCACGGCACCCATGTCAATAGAAAATAGATGCATGACTGCTGAATCATACACCAATGCACTGTACAAACACGTATATAAATGCATGGAGCTAGCTATACCCAACAGAACTACGACACTGTCCTCCAAAAGAAAGGAAGCCAATCTGGTGCTCCCCTGCCATTAATAAACTCTACAACAGAAGGAAGAAATTGTTGCAGAAAAAGTTGAAGTCCCAAGACTGGAAAAACTCCCTTATTAGCCTCAACAAAAAGTTGAGATCCCTCATCAAAACCTCTAAAACCAACTATGAAGGCAGAATTGCAGCAGACACTAAAAACAACCACAAAGCCCTCTATAATTATATCAAGAATCTCCACAGCAATACTCAGGCTTGCTCTGAGTTACTGCACAATGGTACCTCCTATACTGAGCCAACAGATATTGCCAACATACTGGCTGACAGATTCAGTGCCATCTTTACTCCTCTCCCCCCTAAAGGACCAATCACAATACCAGAAGAATGCCAGGCACCCAGCATTACTGCAGCACAGGTTAAAGCTGCATTGTCCAAGGCCATGAATACAGCTTCTATGGGACCCGACAATATTCCTGGATGTGTTCTACATGAACTTCAAAGTGAACTGGCACCACATTAGTATGCCCTGTTCAATCATAGCCTCACTTCAGGCTTTGTCCCTACCGAATGGCGTACTTCTGCAGTCATCCCTCTTCATAAAGGTGGAACAACTACAGACCCTGGGAATTACTACCCCATTAGCCTGATGAGTCTGATATGTAAGGGTATGGAGAAAATCATCATGGACCTAATTAACAAGGATATAGGAAATCTCCAAACTCTAGATCCCACAAAGTTTGTTTTTTTGAAATTTAGATCATGCCTGCTCAACCTGGTTGACTTCATTGAGTCAGTCACCAGAGCTGTGAATGAGGGCAAGGCATTTCATACAGCCTACCTAGATATGGCCAAGGTCTTTGATACCATTCCCCACTCAGGAATTATTGATAAACTCACCAAGCTAGGCATCAACCCCTATATCACTAGATGGGTTGCAAACTGGCTCACAGACAGAACCCACAGTGTGAAAGTAGCGGAATCCAAGTCAAACTGCCGACCAGTCATGAGTGGAGTCCCACAGGGATCGGTCCTGGGTCCTCTCCTGTTTGGCATCTACTTCTCAGAAGTCCAGGTCAACACAGAGGGACTCTGGCTGACCAAGTTACCAGATGACTGCAAGCTGGGAGCCATTATTAACTCCCCAAGTGATGTAGACATCCTACAGAAAGGTATCACTCAGACAAATGATTGGTGTCAAAACCATGGCCTTAAGCTTAATGCCAAAAATGTGTCATCATCCCCATTAGGTAAAACTCAGTTCTGACTAATTACCATATCGATGGGAGCCCTCTGAAGACTGAAGGCATTATAAAAGATCTGGGGACACAGGTTGACAGCAACCTCTCCTTCGACCACCATATTGCCACCGTGGTCAGAAAGTCCTTCTGCGTGGCACAATCTCATTACCAAGGGTTTTGCATCCAGGAAGAAAGAGGTCATCATCTCTCTCTCCACTCTTCTCCCATTAAACCAGTCATCGAGTATAATGCCCCATTTGGCATGTACCTAACTAGACACATGCAACTGCTGGAAAGGCCACAAAAGTACCTCATGAAGAGGATCCTAGGCCTTAAACACATGCCCTACACAGACTCAAAAAACTCCAGCTATTCTCTGTTTCTTATTGTCTACTAAGAGGCGATCTCTGCTTGACTTACAAAGCCATGTTTGACCCAGTTCTGTTAGAAATGCTACATCTGAAGAATCCCAGTACCGCCACACCACATGCTCCAGAGACCACAATCTCATTACCACAATCAACAGAACATGCTGGAGGGGCAGGTTCATAACCCAGAGACTGCCCATGCTCTGGAATAGACTTCCCATACATGTCAAGCAGAGCACCTCACTGGCCCTCTTCAAGAGAAATATTGATGAGTGGATGGGAAATAGAAAGTTCACCCCGGGGATCACTCCAGTGGCTCTACTTGATAGAGACACTGGGAACTAATTTCGGGAGGCACAATACCAGGACACTTCTATGGGCTAGGCCTGTAAAGGCTCCAGGGCCATTAGCCTAGTACATGCCTATAAACCTATGAACCTATGAACAAATTTGTATGCTTCTTATGTTTGGTTATTGGCCATCTCTAGTAAGGCAGCTGTCATTTCACTCCATAGTTGCTGTCTTTAAAGTATATACAAAGCTTTCATCACACACTGTCTATAAATTCTTATTAGACATCATGCAAAAGCAAAGATTTTGCAATTCTGGAACCAAAAACATGAAAATCTTATACTAGTAATCACTGAGAATTATGTCAATTTACTTTGCACATTTAAACTACAAACTGGTCAGTAATAAGCAAACAGATTGCTTATATTTCAGCTATTTCACATATTTCACCACCTCAGTCTTAATGTGTCCCTAACACTATTCCCCTGCCTCTTCTACCTCTTCCCTTCCTCTATCTCCAACCACTCTTAATTATTACAGTTCCAAAACAACCTACCTGTCTAGTATGTCTCCTATACTCTACCTTCCCTACATCTCCTACTAGCCATTCTTACTTTCCTTTCTTGTTTCCAAACTCCTATACAACTAGATCCTACCCACTTTAAATAAGCATCTGCCTAACTATTAACTCATTTTGCTCTAAGCAGCTTAAATAATATTGTAACTAGACACGTTTTCTTCTGCTAATTGTTTAAAACCTTGTTTGTAACAACTCACATACTTGTCTGCCAATTGTTAATACTCTGTATAATTGAATTGCCTGAGGAGCTTTTTTTCTCTCCAGGTCTCTGCTTGTAAGATCCCATAGCTGATTATTACTACTGTGTTACTAAAATTGAATAAATTGTTTTCTAGTCCTGAGGAGCTTTTCTCCCCGGGTCTCTTCTGAAAATGAGCCAAAAGTTCAGCCAGGGTAACCTGTTAACAAATGTAAAATAAATAAAATAAATAAATAAATATTTTTAAATAAATAACTGAGTCATAAAAGACGTGCATTATTGCTGACTTTCATCTTATGCTGAGCCCTTAAGTGTTAGGTATTATAGTGGTTTAAGACAGGGTGGGAGTTGGAATGCAACTATATTGCATCTCTTAAGGAGCAAATTCTCATTATGGCTCAAATCAGAAGTCAAAAATGGTGTTGAAGACAAGAACTTTTTCCTCCCATAAAATGGTTCCTGGCCACTTCTTACTAAGTTATGTTTTTGCTTAAATTTACCCTCCTTACACTTTTGTCAATCTTCATATTTTTTGCATTAGTACTCATCTTCTTTGATGGTAGTTGTTTTTTACAGGATCATCTATTTTACTGACCTTGTATCCTGGAAGATATAAAGGCACAAGAATGAAAATATATTTATAAGACCCACAATATTTCGAGACATTATATTTAAGTACTTGCTCTAGTCATTGTGTAATACCTTAAAACTCCTTCAAAGGAGGTTCATGGGAAACATGCAACTGACACCTTAAGGACATACAAGTGTAGTAACTTGCTAGAGATACTAGAATACACTAACATTTGGGTCTATATTAGTACATTGAATATTTAACAGTTTGAATCACTAAAGGTCAAGCTTTAGTGATTGGACTGTTAAAGCATTGAATGTTCCGATAAAAAAAAAAAAAAAAACTAAATGGTGTAGGCAGACCCCCCACACCCCCGCTACTTAAATATACCAACTCCGAGACTGCACTACATTGAAGTAAATGGAAATTTCCCCTTAAGGAAATTTCCGTTTACTTGCACGATGTTCTGCAGTTTCGCCATTCCCATGTCGACAATGTCAGATTCTACATTGTCTGCTTTCGAGAATTTAATATAGACCCTAACATGCAGCCATTACTATAAATGCAGTATCAGAATTAATTAAAAAAACACAATATCCTGCAGATTCATAAATGACAGTACTGCACTCATAATCAAAGTGACAGATAACCCAGATATAGCTCTGTTTCTACTCTACTCATAAACATTCTTTTAAATGAAAAGTCCACCCTCTTTTTAATTTAACATAATTTAACACCTGAGGCTTCTTTCCTCCATATAGTGTGGATCCATAATAGTGTAGTTATCAGGAAGCAGCCTGTACTTTGTAAAGCTATCAATTCCTTTCTTTGAAATTAAAGGAGGAAAAAGAAAAAGCCCTTCCACCTTTTTAAGCATAACTTCTCACATGCATTGGCAAAGGAATTTGTCTCTATCTGCATGCCTACCTCTAGGCAACATTTAGTCCAAAGTTTTTACTAGCTTGTTGATGGTGCAGGGGAGGTTGAGGTTACCAGGTTACCTGCACTAAATGAAATACTAAAAGCATCCTCTCTCTCTCTCTACTTCTTTTATTTATAGCCCATAATCCAACAGGTAAATTAACACTCCCACTCTCAGCAGTGACTTAACATAGTAACCAAAACAAAGAAGCCAAACAATATCATCTCCAGAGATAAATTTATTAACACAAAAATAGAAAGATTAAGCACCATTATCCTTCATATATTTCATATATCACAGACTTCATCAAACCAGATATTATGGCCTGCGGTGGTGGTGCTGCAGTAGCGTTGTCACCTCACAGTAAGACGCTGTCCAGTTCGATTCTCAGTTACAGCGTCTTCTGTGTGGTGACGTGTGAATGGGCGTACCTTCCTTGAAGGTTGTGCATCAGGGCTGGTAACTTGGCACGTAAAAATCAACTATCAATCATTAGCGGACTGGAGATCCGCTGTGGCGACCCCTAACTGGGAAAAGCCGAAAGACACAACATTACATTTAATTTAAAAAAAAATCACACAATTCATTAGTAACCATCTTTAAACAGTAATTCAGATAATCAGCTAACATTTTAAAAATAATTTATTACAATAAGTTAAAAATTATCTACAAATGAATTACATATAATAAACAATAATGCAAAAATGATGACCTTAACTTTAAAATACTTGTAATCAAGATAAGTTCATTTAACAGAAGCACTTGTGTGGCATTTTTGCATAACTGTTATATCAATTTTATGTATTCCAGACTGGTTTCCCATGAACCTCCCCTCTGATTAGCTGGTATTTTCTCCATTTTTTTAAAAAAAACTTTTAAAATCTTTATAATTCATTATTTGTTTACAGCGTTATTGTTATCATCTTAACTATTATCATATGCATGTTCATATAGCCTAGTGTACAAAGCTGCTTCTCTGTCTTTGCTATGTATTAGGCATTACATGACAAGCAGGAAGCTAAATATACCATGTGGTTTATACTACAATTGTAATATTCATCATATCACATACATACATACAACTATAGATATATATTAATCAGATCTTAAACATGTCATTCATTAGTATAAGCTGCTAGCAATACATCTAAACAGATGAGTAAGAGTGGTAGCTGTTAATGCTGTGCATTTATTTATGGTACACCCATTATCTTTGTCAGTGGTTAGCCTAAATTTATAGCATTTAAATGATATTACAATTGTAGTACTTGTCATGTGATGCCAATTTTGTAGCAATGGCTAAGGTACAACTGTATAATAGGGTATATTAACACACATACATCTATCTATCTATCTATCTATCTATCTATCTATCTATCTATCTATCTATCTATCTATCTATCTATCTATCTAGCTATCTAATATTAAGTGCAAGGGTAACAAAAATACCAAACACTCAGTGATTTATAATGATTTTGATTTTTTTTTATTCTCTAGAAAGTACCTGTAAATCATAGGGGATGTTCATTGGAGAGCATGCACAAATACAAATAATAAGTGCAGTTATGACTAAATGCCACCCAAACACCTGGGTTAAATGCCTTGATTACAAGAATTTTTAAGTTAAGGTCAGTGAAACTTTGCTTTTTAATACATGTTCATTTAGTATATTTTAGTTGAGGCACATTTTTCACTTATTGTAATGGATAGGTTTTTTAAAGGTGTGCACATTATTTATCCATTTGCTGAAGTCAGAAGGTCAGGCATGAATCGTGTGATATTTCATGACTTTTAAGTACATGGCTTTACTTTGTTATCTGATTCTGATGATGTCTGTAACATCTGGAGGAGGACTTTGTATTTTTGGGTTAATACATTTATTTATAGAGATGATACTGTTTCATTTATTTACTGATAATTTTTGACAGGGAAATTGTATGACTTCACTGTGACATGTAGTAAAGTAGTGGTTACATTCTGGACATAATTTTTTAACCTATGACATGAATTATTTTACTTTGCAAGCCTATACAGCTATGCATGTTTTCTGTAACATGGTTGTTTTCATTACTGATGGAAACAGAAGCAGTGAATACATTATATGATGTGATCTGCAGGAGTGGTGCTCACCTCTGTTAGTGCTAATTGAGGTGATTTTGACATATGTATCCTTTTCAGTCTATCACTGTCCTCCCTGCATTTGCATGGGTTTCCTATGGTACTCTAGTCTCCTCCCACATTCCAAAGTATGCATCTGGAGCATTTCTTCCTCGGCCTCTGCTGAAAATAGTCTCTGTCCTAGTCGGACTTTCCCAATCAACAAATGTTAAATAAATAAATTAATTAAGTTATATCCTCCAAATCCCAAAATGATAACCCCCCTCTTTTCTTCTCTTCTCAGACCAGTCATACAGTACAATGCACCATTTGAAACATACCTCTTCAACTTGAAGTGTCTTTTAACAAACATAGTACAAATTAAATAAATCAACTATAAAACAATGTAACACCCATTAGTAAACAAATAACAATAAACAATTGGAATGAAAGATAATATAAAAGTTATAACACCAAATATAAGTGTGGAAAAAAAATTTTGAAAGCAAAATTATCTTAATAAAGGATCCAGGTAAAGGTGAGCAATGCAGCATCCAAAATGGGCAAATTAGAACAATGTGGAGAAATAGATCAACTGTCTCACCAAAAACCTTGCCCAACTAAAAAAGACTGCAATATTTTAACTAAATAAATCGATGGACTAAGTACCTTGCCAGATTAAAATCCCTATTGATCTCCTCTGTTATATATTGCTTTCTACATGTGGCTATCTGTTTCACTTTTGGTTTTTAAAGGAACCTGCCCTACTAGATGGACCTTCTGCACACTCAGAAATATTGATTTACCAGAAATAATTTCTCCAAAGACCTCATTCTTTATCATTACATGATTACCTGTATTCCTAACCCAAATAAGTCCATTGCTCTTTAGCAAGCTCTCTTTGTGTTTCAAACAATGTAAAAAGACTTGCTTCCTTCAAATTCTGTCTAGACAATCACATGGGCACCCATGAATTTTCCCCCTGGGGTAAACAGTATAGCCATTATTGAGCGTAGCGGCCAATTCACCCAGTAAACTTTCCATTTGCATGGATAGGGACAATGTGATTATCCAACTGCCTGACTACTAAGAACCAAAAACCATTGTGCTGATATTATATTCTTTCATTTTAATTTTAGGCATTTTGTTTTTAGGTTATAGGAAAATTGCTGTTGTATTCTCTTTTCCATTGTGCTCCCCCTTTTCTTTCTAACATTATATTCCTGCTATAATAGACTTGTTTCAGTTACAGAGTTTCAGACACCTATGAATAGTCTTTATTATATTAGCTGCAGTTATTGTTTCACTTAACTGGTGATTGTTCATTACAATTATCTTAAACATTAATGGGCATTTTTTGGCTCAATGGAATTCCTTTCTGCAGTCCAACCTTTTGAAGTGGCACAACTAAATTTTCAGTCTCACTGCTTTGGAGGCGACAAGGGTTTTTCAAAAATCATAATATATTGTATGGGGGTCTTCTTTCTTTGATACCCTAACATTAAGAAGCTCATGTGGCTTAGAATGACTTATTTTCACCCTATGTTTAGGTAACATCTAGAAAGACATCTCTGTCTTGTGAAAGTTCCTTCAGTTTTCCACTATCAAATGAATGCCAAGTTAGTAGACTGAAGCAAGTCAGAGATCACAATGAATTAATTTCAGCAGTATCTGGCTATGTAAAACACAGCTTAAGTAAGGGCAGGGCTGTAGCTTGCATTTTATAGTTTGGTTTAGTCAAATATTCTGACACTAAATGTTCAAATAGGACGTTCTCAGCAGGAGGATGGTGTTGTTTTGTACTTAAAAAGTAGTTATTACAGTAATGTGATGCACTCATATTTACAGTCTTACTAGATATGCATATGAAAAAAATACTACTAATTTCTTAACACTGAACATGTGACAGTGCCCCCCACACACACACACACAGAATGACAAGAAGAGGGCCATTGGGCTTTTAAGACACAGAGACAGGGCATTCTTCATTATGAGGTGTACTAGCCTGGGACAGGGAAATGTCCTCTTGAGCGTGTTACCAGCCTGATGGTAAGCGGGCAATGGCAGGGGCCTGCATTTCTACTCTGTCGGTAGAAACAAGTGGAAAGGAGCTGCTTTGCTTTCTTAGAGCAGCACAGAATTTCAGTGGTAAGAGCTCTTCATAGATTTGGTCCATGCTTTTAACCATCAGTGGGGAAATTTTAGGCATTTTTTTAAAGGGGGAAATTACAGGGAGATATTGGATGTGCTTGAGGGATGAGGGCAATTCAAGCGATAACTAGTTCATTGGATTAAAGGATGCAGAGATATTCCTTAGCCTGGAATTTATATTGGCCCATAATGATTTACATGGGCTATTGTTTCACTGTGGTGTGTACTGTGTTAGTGATAACAACACCCACCCCAGACCAGAAGGTGTGTGGTCTTGGCACAGGCTGGGCATGAAGGGAAGATATGTTTTGTTAGTTGGAAATGGTGGGGAGAAGGGGTGATACTAAGTTTTCTCCTCACTTCCCCTCTCTTCTGTGTGGTTGGAGGCAGGGTGTGCATGAAGAAGACAGTGGCAAGGGTGTAAGGTGCAGTTAAAGTGGAGGGTCAAATGCTTGTGGTCTGGTTTCTAATGGGGCATTTTCTCTTCCAGCATGATAAGTGTGCAAGATGTACACAAGAGAGATGTGCAAGCTGGAGAGGTTCTCCCTTTCTACCTGAAGTGTCAATGATGTGAAGAAAAAATAGGAAGGCCAGGGTGGACTGCCTATCTACGGAGACCTGTAAGAAATGAGGGAAGAGGAACTAGAAATTGGAAATTGGGTCTGAGCAATCCCATTATTGGAGACATTGCCAAGTCCAAGTAATTTATATTGTTAATGGAAATGAGTAACCAGGGCAGAATCAGTTGCTGCTTGAGTATGTGGTGTTTTCTTTCAGGATTTGAATGCTGAAGGAAGATTTTGACTGTAGGAGTTGCTGAGGTCAACAGTGCAGGATTAGGATCCAGAGGTCTAGGCAGGGCTAACTGAAGGGAACCTTGTGGATGACTGGTGAATCCAGGGTCTGTGAGGGGGTTTGGTGTTCCATCTGCTGCCAAAAGAACAGTTTTATCCCAGTGGACCAGGGGGATTTGGAAAGGAAGCAAAGATACTGGGTTTGCAGGATGATCAAGCTTTTCTGGCAGTGGGAAGGGGCATATTTATTATACAAACACAAATCTCTGGTAGTAAAGAGAAAAAAAAATTGTCTTGGGGAATTTGTGGAGTTACTTGACTTAAACTCAAAGACCTAAAATAGAAGCCAGGGTCCATGTATAACAATGAAGAATTAAGTGTTATGAAGTAAGCCAGGTCAGGTGTTCCTATGCTAGATATGTTATACTGCTTATAGGCAATATTCTGGGTGAAGAGAAATGGTTTCAGAAGCGCTACAACTTGAAGTTTGACAGATAAGGTAAATTGTATGGTACTATATTTGAAAATCGTGTTGTTGCAATTCTAGTTATAGATTAATATATGCTTATATACCTTTGAGAAGCTATCCAAGGGCTTGCACAAGTGTACAAATACTGAGCACGTGCAAGCCTGACTGCCATTTTGCAGTTAGCTGTTGAGATGTAAGCATGTATGCATGTAAGGTCTGTCTGTTAAATTATTTGTTCGTATGTAATGATGCTGATATACATCCTGCTGTGTTTCTATTTATTAAAGCATCTAAACAAAACCCCAAGACTTCTTGTTACATGTATTAGAGATGGAAGAGGAAAGCTAGTGCTTTTCAGATGACAATGTGGCTAAATTGTTTCAGTGATTTATGCGGAATAAACTATAATTTATATATATTGGCTATTGCCTCTGGAAGTCAACTTTAAAAATTATATTTAATATATTTTACATACTTACTGATTATGGGAAGATTACTGTTGAAGAATGATTCATCTTGAGTCCTAAAACGTAAGATAAGATTACAGTTACCAGTCATATGTGTTCAACACAAAACATAGCTGTATAACACCATCTTACTGATCAAGGAATATATTTTATTTTAGGATGGTACAAAAGTAGTAAATATAGTTATATAACTTTTACATACATGACCAGAAATCAGAAGAGAAGTGTATTTCCCAACTATTAAGTGGGAATCCTATATGACACCAAACATACAGGCACAGAGATTCCAGGATTTTGTAAATGCAACTGCCCCTGAACCAGATAGTCAATACACCAACCAGGGGTGCAGCCATACTGGATCTGATCCTCACTAATATGGGAGAGTGATGCACACCCCCTACTGTAATGTCTTCCCTGGTAAGGTCAGACAATAAAATGGTCTCCTTTGAAGTAAAAATAAAATCTGGACCCCCAGCTAAACCTGGAATATTCAGGAACTACTATAAGGCTAACTTCCTACTAATAAGTGATATCCTGGGAAAATTTCAAGTCCCCAGAAATCCTGAGAACACTGCTGCCTATGCAGAACTTTTCACAGAAACCCTGTACAAGCATGTTAATATCTGCATAGAGGCAGCTGTACCCACCAGGAAGAAGTACAAAACTAACTCGAAAAACAAGCCATCCTGGTGGAATCACAAAATCAACAGGCTTTATAATGGAAGGAAAAAAAATCATGGCAAAAATTAGGAGGCACAGCACCCAGGAGAATAAAAGCACTCTCATCAAACTAAACAAACATCTCAGAGGACAAATAAAGTCTACCAAAGCCAAGTTTGAAGTGAAACTAGCCTCCCAGGCTAAGCACAGCCACATGGAATTCTTTATCTATGTCTGCAACCTCAAAGCCAATACACAATTGAGTCCAGAGGTCATTGTAAATGGAGACACCTATACCGAGCCAGACGATATAGCAAATCTACTGGCTGATTAATTCAGTTCCAGCTTTACCCCTCTCTCCCCCTCAACCTTCCCTCAGCAAATATCATCTAATATAACTCCCCATTCTATCACTAGGGAACAGGTCCTTAATGCTGTCTCTCTAAGGTCAAGAACACTGCATCAATGGGCCCAGACAATATCCCAGGATGCTGTTTAAATAGCATGAAACATTACCTATCAGGGCCTCTGGAGTTGCTATGTGACTATAGCCTCCAAACAGGCTTCATGCCACATGAAAGGAGAACAGCAGCAGTCGTCCCTCTTGATAAAGGTGGGCCATCTATAGACCCTAGAAACTACAGACCCATAAGTCTCATTAGTCTTATATGTAAAGCCATGGAAAAATTATCATGGAAATGATCATTATTCATATAGTAAACCACCAGACACTGGACCCAACCCAGTTTGGTTTTGTCAAGTGCAGATCATGCCTACCCAACCTGATGGACTTCTTTGAGAAGGTCACCAAAGCAATGGATGAGGGCAGAATGGTTTACACCACCTACCTTAACCTGGCCAAGGCATTTGACACACTACCCCACTCAGGCTTGTTGACAAACTCAAAAGGTTAAGAACAAAGGCATATGTCACCTGGTGGAAAGCCAAATGGCTCACAGACAGGACCCAGGAAGTTAGAACTGGGGAATCAACCTCTACAAAGATGTCAGTCGCAAGTGGTGTTCCTCAAGGATCAGTCCTTGGACCGCTCTTTTTTGGCATTTTCTTATCTGATGTCAAGGCCAATGTCAGTGGTCTCTGGCTGACTAAATTTGCAGATGATTGCAAATTAGGAGCTGTCATTGAATCCCACACTGAAACAAATGTTTTCCAGGAGGTGCTGACACAGACAAACATCTGGTGTCAGAGCCATGGACTAAAACTAAATGCCAAGAAATTCATAATAGTATCAGTCGGGAAGTCATCCACCCCTGGTAACTATCATATTGACAACACACCCCTTAGAGTTGATCCAGTAGTCAGTGGCTTAGGGGTACACATAGGTAGCAATCTATCCTTTGACCATCACTTGTCTACAGTAGTGAGGAAATCATTGTACGTTGTGTAACTTATAAACAAAGGTATGGCATCCATGTCCAAGGAAATCATTGTTCCACTGTATTTGGCATTCATCAGACCTATCACTGAGTACAGTGCCCCCATTGGAATGTACCTAACCAGGCATATCCAACAACTGGAACATCTACAAAGGTTCCTCACTAAAAGAATACAGGGCTCAAGTACAATGTCCTATGCAGACAGTCTCAATGCTCTATCCCTGTAGTCTGTCTCCTACAGGCTTTTGAGAGGAGATCTGTGCCTGACATACAGGGCATTGTCAAACCCCAATCTGATTGACTTCCTGCATATCTGTAAAACAAACAGCACCAGAATTACCCATTCTAATGACTTAAACCTTGCCTGTGATATAAATAGGACCTGCTGGAGAGACAGGTATGCATCCCAGTGATTATATCATCTCTGGAACAAGCTCCCTATCCATGAGAAGCAGAGTTCCTCCCTAATCCAATTCAAGTGCAAACTGGACAATTGGATGAGGAACAAGAAATTCATCCCTAGTTTGGTACCTGTGTCTCTAATGGATACATGCAACCTGTAAATGGTTCATCTCCCAGACCCTGCTTATACTGCTTATACTTATCAAGGGTATGAAAACTTGTCAGAGATTTGGGATGCATGGTTAGGCATAAAAAGGATCTTGTGGTCATTAGCCTAAACACCTATGACCTTTCTAATCCTTCTCCATTCAGAGATCTGATCATATTCCTTTATATTGTGAATTTGGGTCTAGTTCTCAAAATGGTGTGCCAGAATCATTTAATAGCTACACTCAAACAAAAAATGCAAGAGTTAAAAAGATTAGAAGCCAGGAAACGTTCTTCCAGTATTGCCTCACATTTTGTGATGTCGGACTATGTCCTACAACTTTGTAACCACTTATTTTCCTGTACAAATGCACTTGCCTCAAATAATCCTAGGGCATGTAGTTTAAACATTTCTCAGTAGTAACAAATGAAATGGAAAACAAAAGTTGTGTACTACTAAACATAAATGCTGCTTGGTCAGATGCATATAGTTTTATTAAAAATGGAAACATAAAAAACACATAAACATTACTTCATTGGTGAGTCATTTGGTTAGTCTCAATCATATAACATAAAGGTATAAATCAGTCTACAGAAGGACAGTAGCCATGTTGCAAAAAACATAAAAGTACACACCAGCCTACAGAGGAAGATAAACTGTTACAAAAAGGTATGTATAGACATGTTGATGCAAATGAAAGGTATGGTGCATGAAATGGATTTTGTTGAATGTATAAGTACCATAACTGCAACCACATTAGATGCAAAAATGGAAGAACATATGTAGGAATAAATGCTAATTTTACAATTTATATCATAGGAATTGTAAGAAATACAAGGAAACTGAGTCATGTATTTCTTACAACTCCTATGATAAGTAAAACAAGGCAACTGAGTCTTGTGAATATTTACAAATTGTCATTACCCACGCTTAGACTGTATCTCCTTTTTCAAGGAGGGTCAAGTCAGTCAAGACAGGGGTGAATTTGAAAATACTCATCCAATCATTCAGTTCCTGTGTGAAAGAAAATAATACATTGCAACTTAAATTGCAGTGAGAGTCTATTACAGAGGTGAAGAAGGCACTGCACAATGAACCTATCTCTCCACTGTCCTTTATTTAATTAAAGATGACAGTTTAGATCCTTACTTCTGGTATTTGTGAAACTATTTAATTTGTGCAGATCCTGGATCACTGAATTCTTAACAGCACAAAAGGCAAGACATATATCTCCTCACAGAAATCTATAAGATACTGACTAAAGAGGCAGTGCTTTCAGGCATTTCTTGTAGCTTGAGGTCTTTAAATCTGTGATCTTCTTAGCTGGAAATTTCTAGGGTCTTTCTAGTTGTTTGATATGTCTAGTGAGGTACATGCCAAAGGAGGCATTGCATTCAATAATTGGCCTAATCAATGTTGAATATAAGGGGACAATGAACCTCTTTAGATCTAGATGGTATCTTCCCTTTTCACTTGGACGTTGATATTAGAGTTTGTATATAAGTAACAGGGTATAAGAAGCACAGCTCCCATCATTGGTGTGGGGAGGAGAGAGATGTATGGAGGCCTGTCTGCAGTAATATTTGAAAAAGCTGTTTCAATTACAGTTTATTTTTTTAAATGTTGGCACTACTAAACCTTGCATTTCTAATTGTTATAAACCATATTATAAGCTGCAAAAAAAAGACAGTCAACCCTTTATGTTGGATGAATTTGCTTATATACCAAGACAGTCACATTTGGAAGACACAAAAGCTAAACAAAAGCCTCAGTCTTTGATTCATCCTTTGCCCCACTCATTTTGTTGTGAAGTATTCACTGGATCTCCATCACATTTTCTTACCTAATCAGTGAATCCTTTGACAAAACAATAAGTACTGTGATTAGTGCAATGGTCAAGCACATATTTAGACATACTGCATGTTGTAGTGTTTATTGTACTGGATTATTATTAATGTAAACAGTTGTCCAATTGACTGAAATTATTGTTCTAGATAAAAATATGCAATAGAATTAATAATGACATGGAAACAGGAAGATGAATAAATAGCATTTGTGCGCACCATTTTCTCTAATTTAGCTTTGTTTCTTGTTCTAACTTTAAATTCATGCTATTTCTTCAGAGGCTTTGTGTGTTGATTTGCAGGTGTGTTGTGCTAAGCTACCTTTTTTAGCATTGCAATTAATAGGAAATGGGAGACTGGGCATAAAGTTGTTAGCTAGTTAGTTTATTTAGAAGATTTTAGTTAATGTTTGACTTGCATTTAAAAGGGTTGGGAGAGAATGTGTTTTGTGTGGTATCTTTTTTCCCCTTTGTATATATGCATTACGGAATGTTACAGTTTAATATAAGTATTGAGAAATGCAATTAATGTGTCAATGCTTTTTTTAATTTTTGTTTCTGAAGAATTTTTAAAATAAAGTTAAGATAGGTTGAGTTATTTTTATAGGCCATGGTTTTATTGTGTTGTGTCAGAGTTTCTTTACAGGGAATATGTAAATGTTTACTGTAGATTTTAGTGAGAAGCATAAATACTGCAGGTTTAGAGGAGTTTTAGTAATGTTGATAATGAATAAAGAATGCCGATAAGCTGCTGATGATACACTTATAGTGAATACATTCTTGTTTATATTTTAAGAGGGCAGGTATTTAAAAATATCTACACAGTGTACCAGATATGTTTTTTGTTGCACACTTTATTTCAGCAACACTGTTAGGATTAAAGTATTCATTTTGGGGCTCTATTACAAGTACTTGTGTGGTATTAGGTTGTGGTTCCCTTTGTTATTGTCACATTCACTAAATGGCAAGCTCTCTGCCTCCCACTAGTCTAATCCTAGGAAATTACACTGTCCTCCCATAACTCACTCAAAATAAATTACATAACCATCGAAGAATCCTAAGTATAACCTTAAAACTCCCACCTATCTCTTAATCTTCACCCTTAAAAATCCTCTTAAAATCCCTCTCACACCCTAATGCTAAATTGTATATTGCTCCTTTACCTTAAAATACTGCTCCCTGAATCTAAAAGCTCCAGTCACTTCATATCCGTAAAACTCCTGTCCCACTCTATAAATCTAAATTCCCTCACTGGCTCTCGAGCTCTAAAAATTCCATCTGCCCGCCATAAACTTAAGTTCCACATTTGATCCCTAACCTAAACCTCACTCCTTCTCCCTACACTTAAATTCCCTTCATACTGTGTAACCCTGAATTCTGATTGCTCCCAAAAAATTTAACAACTGAACTCCCATTGCTTCCACTCCCTCCCCAAGACTGCTTAACTTAGCTTCCTCAAGCTTATATTTGAGCATTAGCTGGCACCTCTACTCATAGTGCCAGAGTGCAACACCTTGCCCAAATACATATCTGCATCTGGATGCAAGTGCAGGTCTGTGCCAGCTAAAAGATACTTAGGATTCCAGCTGTGAGATTTCAGTTTGTGTGGATCCAGCAAGTAGTTATAGAAGAGCTGATTTAGTGGTGCACAGAAGATACACCAACATGTGGATTACAGATAAGCTTCTGCTATTGTACATATGATTAGCTCTCAATACTCAGAATGCAATTAGCACACTGCTGCTTCATATTAAGAATGTATTTTAAACAATAAGAAAGGCACATACTATTATTTAGTCTTACTTTTGTATTTTTTGTTTGTTTTTTTAAGTATGTTTCATTAAGGAAATGTTTAATTTATTTCATACTAGACAGTTTGAGCAGGTTCACCCACTTCAAGTCAAAGCAAATACTATTCGCAAAGTTGGATTCCCTTTGATATATTGTGTGGCATTTATTTGACCTATAATTATTTTTGGCTAAAATGTCTAAATCTGTGGAGGTGGCAAGCCATTATAACCCCATTCTCTAAATATACATTTTCAAGCATGAACCATTGTGCTGAAGAAGGTAAAGGTAAGAAAAAGGTAAAACAAACCTTTTCCTTCTTGTTTTACTTCAAAAAAGGCATTCCTTTCTTTATGAAACATTGACTACGAGGAAGTTATAGCTTTCCCATGTCAATTTCCCAGCACTCACTGCTAGACAAAGTGATTACATGCATGTTCCCTTGTAATGCTTATTACATCTACATGCAATTACTGTCTGACACTTGTATATGTCTGCTTTTAGAATATGTTACAGTTACATACTCAGGCAAAGCTTAAAATGAAAAACAAAGTCTTGAGTACTTTGCAGATGAGGCAACAGGGTAGACCAAAGCTGGATGCAGATTACGGTTTGCCTGTCCACAGTTGAAATGCATGTGGTGACACAGTAAAAGAGAGAAACTGATTTTCTGGTCAGTGCACCTTGGAGATTCCTAGCTAAAACCTTTGACTATATATCCTTGGTAAGACAAAAAGTGCTGTTTTTTTTTAAATGTTTATAGTAACCACTATAACAGCATCCATGCCACCTCATTTTTAATTCTTTCTCTGCTGTAGAATGCAAAGAGGGAATACCTCCTATAAGCGTACCATAGCAATTATATGAATATGTCTTTTATGGCACAGAGTTTATTTTCCCTTCTGTAAGTTCAAGTAAAGTGAAGGGGATAATTTATGTTTGGTATGGAGAAGTATAAAATAAGCATGGTATTCACAGTCTTTACAAAGAGGTGTAATAGAAATTTCTGCTGGCTGCATATAAGCACAGCTTTGGCGCATTTCATACTGGCTATTTCCACTCAGGCATGATATCTTGGAGTGAACTTATGCAAATGAAGGAGCAATGACATTGAAATGATTATTGTTGTAGCCTTCTTATGCTAATAAGCCCTCATCTCACCCATTTCTAATTCGTTGTTGTTTCATGACATGTTTTCCACTACACAGTCATCAGGCAGTGGAAACTTTTGAAGTCCTGCAGACTGAGGTGTGCCTGGCAACATCTGTTCCTCACCTTCCTATTTCCCTAGTCCTCTTACCTACAACCTCAGCTGTAGCTCCTTCCCATCACTACCTTCTTATGTAAAAGCTATTTAAAAATATGCAGGTCTATCTCCCACCAAAATATAGAACCCTTCCTCTCCCACCTCCTCAAGCACAGTGTTGTTGGTGTCTTCCTTTTGTGGATCCCATTGTATTCTGTCTCCACATTGTGCAGCTTTCCTGTCTTACCCTTTCACTCATTTTAAGGAATCCATCATGGCGTCCACACAGGGGCACAGCTTTTGTCAATATATAATACCCCTTTATATTTTTAAAAATCATTCTAAACAGCTATGCTTGGTGATACTTGCATAAACTATAAATCATTGCTTCAAGCGAGCTTGCAGACACCCATGCTCATCCACAACATCCATAAAATCTAAATTCAACCTAGTCTTTATATTTTAATGCATTACTTCCCACACACACCTAAATCATTATTTCACATTTTTAAGCATGTGATAAAAGTCAACATTTCCTCACAGAAGTTTTTGCACTGCTGTAGTCATCACAAATAACCTGTGCACAATATATTTGCATATAGGCATTTTCACTCTCTTTGCAGATAACTGCCAGGAAAGTGTGAATCTTGGGACTAGGAATCCTACCCTAAGATTGTATAGTATTATTTAATGCTACCTACTGTTGCTGTAGGCGTCTAATTGCTATTGCTGCTGGGTTAGCAATCCCCAGTCATTACTGTGCATCAACAAATGTATTGCATGAGTGTTATACTTCCATGACACTGCTAACAGTCCTGGATCTAAGATGTACTTTTATTGTTTATGCTGGAATCAGACTTCCAATTCAGGTAGCATTACAGGATTAAGCCTCTCCCTGCTTTAGCAATGAGAAGAGTCATACTTGTAAAAACCTTTGTACATCATTTCCACTTTGTGAATTTATGGGGGGGCAGACTGTAAACAATGTAATTATATAGTAGGAAGGTAAAATGTTTTTAGTTAATATCATTTACTAGCAAGCAGCTGTCAAATAAATAGATATTTATTTTATTTATTTATTGACATTTGTTAGATGAGTACAATGCATAAGAAAGCCTATGTACATAATTTGTATAAACAGTGAAGACTTATATGAATAATCTACTACTGAATTATCATGGTCTATATGAGAAAGGGTCTGCAGTAAGCAAGCTAACATTTGTATTTACAATGTATTTACAATGAATACTAATAAAAGGTTGTGATAAATATACTTAAATGAAGTGCAAGGCACTGGGTTTATTAACTGTCTAGTAATATCATCAAGAAAACTTATTCTAGCATTGCCACCTATTCATTTTTTCCAGACTATAAATAAATCCAATCGATTATCCATTAGTTTGGAAAACACTGTGCAAACTCTGGTATTGTGTTTCAGAAAAAGAAGCAGACTACTGGAGTTTGTTAAGTTTGCCAATTTACTATGTTTTATTTACAAAAAAGCATAGTAAATCAGCAGAAAAAAGGCATCATGAACAGAAAAAAAGAGGGCATTCCTCCTCATCTGACATGATGATAACGTCACAAAATGGGTATAAAGTGGATGGGAGAGGGGAGGAGATGGATGGGTTATGGGTGGTGCGAGGGGTGTGGCCTTAGTCTGGTTTTAGCAACAATGAAAGGTGGCAACCCTAAATTCCCACTCTAACCTATCATCAGTCACTGTAATGCATCCCATTTCACATGAACAGAGAAAAAAAGATTCAGATTTTACACATAAAAATACACACACACACACAGGAGTTTTTTAATATCTGTCTTTATTTCTATTCAGATGTAACCTCGACAAATAACATTAGGCATTGTGTTAGTACATCCATCATGTACATGTTTATTTTCCACACATTAGTCTTTTAAGTGAACAATCTTCTAATCCATGTTTATAAAAAACCTGAGTATGACACAACCCTGCTCCTCACTGTAGTAGAACAAATTTACAGCATTAGTCATCTAATATAAATAGCCCCTCATAAGTATGTCATATATGTCTCAAATAAATCATTTAAACAAAGGCATAAAAACAATGATTTCAAATAGAAACAACTTGCTATTCTAGACAAATCCAAACAGTTCCTGCAGGATGAAAATTTTCTCACGGGTTGAAACTCCACAGATGGCACCTCCTCCCCTATCATCATGTGGACCTCTCAAGGCCAGATCTTAATCTTTAACTTTCTCAAGCAATTTGTCTGTCACCTTAGTACCACAACCTCTATCTATCCTGCAAATCACTTAGCCCCCTCCTTTTTTCCTCCTCCTTTTGTATTTTAAGAAAATTACTCACAAAGATCTGGATCCTCTACTAGAAAACATTCCACTAGATGCACCTCCTGATGCAGACAACCTACCCCTTTGATTTATATCACTCTGCAAAGACTTCCTTACCATGGCTCTTCTCCAAATTTAGAAGTTTAGTTTAACACAAAATACAATGCCACACACATGGAAAACTGCTGTCATCAACCCCCTTCCCAAACAGCTTCAGCCAGAAAATGTCTCCTACTTCTGCCCTAACTCCACTCTTCATACACTTGGGAAAATATCTAAAACATTAATCTACAACCAACTATCCACTTACATCCAGCAGTACCATCTCCTTAATCTTAAATGGGATGGATTCTGGGCTGGCCGAAGCACAATGACAGCACTTACAGAAGAGATCCTTCTCAATATGGATAAAGGAAACATTTCATGAGCACTTTTCATTGACCTTACCAAAGCTTCAGATCTTACTGACCACCTCCTGCTCCTTCAATCAGAACAAAAGATCAGGGATATCCCAACAGTGAAACTGGGTTCCAAGATTTCTTATCAGATAGGTATATCAGAGTTAAATAGACTCATCCCTATCACATTCAGCGCCCCTTACCAAAGGAGTGCTCCATGGATCCATACTCCACTGTTGTTTTCTATCTTTATTTCTTTATTAACAAACTACCCCCTGGCCTACTAACTTTCTATCATTCTTTAACCAAATGGCATGGTTATCCAACCCTGCTTCAATCTGACCTCTACTCCCTTAATTATTGGCTAAACAGCCATAAACTACTCCTAAACCCCTCCAAAACAAAAATGTATGGTATTTGGAACCTCACAAAACTGTAAAAAAACACTCCAGAAAATCTCAACATTTCCAGTTTCAAAGGTTCCCCAATAGAAGCAACCACGTCATTAAAATACCTAGGTTTATGGCTGGAGCAGTCACATGGCTTCCAAAGCTACATTGAAAACACCAGGAAAAAGGTCAGTTCTCTTTTATTCTGATCCTGGAAAATATATCCCTTTCTCTTCAGAGCAGCTAGAAGTACAATAGGCAAAGGAGTCCTCCTCGCTCAACTTCAGTACAGTCTCCCCATCATAGACATGGCTTATAAAAAAAAATAAATCCACTGTACAATCCACAGAAAACAAAATCTGTGGATTAATTTCCGATCCTCCTCCTCCCAGGAACACCACTGCACCACCATCTTCAAAGACAGATGGCTACCAGTCTCTTACAAAGCTGAGCTACTCCCGAGGTCTCTTCTTTTCAAACTACTTCAACCAGGTGCTTTCCTGCCTCTTGGTGCCAATCTCTGAAATTAAACCATATACTAGAACCTCTCACAATTAACTCTGTTACTCTAGACCCCCCCAAACCAAACTGCACTGTACCAACCACTCTTTCTTCATTTTTGCACCCAAATTCAGTCACCCACACTCCCACATACATACAGTACCTAAAAAGATATCTATTCTTTCCCCAGTCTTGGAGCACAACTCAAAAGATGCAGCCATCAAAAATTTGAATCCAAGTGCTTTTTCACTGGATACATTACCTAATTCCCCCTTCACCTACATTGCATCTGTTTTGACCCCATGTTCTCAGTTGCTGTTTCCCTCTCATATTTATTACTGAAATTAATCAACATTTGTTTTTTCTACTCTGTTAATATTTGCATATTGTTTCAATTGTCTATGGTATTCTCTCCCTTCTGAAACAACTCCTTGTTTGTGAATTTTTTGTGTGTGTATGTGAATCTCTTCACTCAGGCTGTGCCTGCAAATGGTCTACTTGACCTGGTACTTAGCAATACGAGAAAGCATTGCACAGACCCCAAATGTCACATCCTCATTGGTGTGGTTGGACCATAAACCTGTCTCCTTCAATATAAAAATCAATTTGCTAACCCCAGCAGACCTGTAAATGTTAGGAATTATTCCTAACCAAAGTACATCCTATTAAGTGACAGTTTGTCAAAATTCAATGCCCCTCCTAACTCTGTGTTCATAGTAACCTATGCAGAATAATTTAAAGAGACCCTGTACAGCCATGTAAATGGCTGTATAGTGACTGATATACCTCTAGAAGTGAGCCGAAAACAAACAAACCACAATGGTGGTATCCTAACCTTAATAGGGTATATAACAAAAGGAAAACAATCATGGCAAAAATCACAAAAAGCAACTCCCATTATGATAAGAGATCTCTAACTAAACTAAATAGGAAGCTAAGAGAGCTAATTAAGTCCAACAAAGCCAACTACATGGACAAGATAGATTCACAGGCTAAAGAAAAATACAAGGCCTTCTACAGCTATGACAGTAACTTCAAAGGCAGCACACTGCAGTGTGCCAAAATGATGGTCAATAGTGCCACCTTCACTGGGCAAAATGACATTACAAATCTACTGGATGACAAATTCAGCTAAAATTTCAAGCCCCCATTCCCCTCCCTGCCTCTTCTTATGAAAATCTACTAGTATAACACCCCCAGCTATTAGCAGGGAGGCAGGTCTTGTCATTGCTCATTAAAGCCAAAACCACAGCCTCAGTGAACCCTGACAATATCCCAGAATACCTCCAAATTAGACTGAAGCATACCTATCAGGACCATGAGTCACTTTTCATGTATAGCCTTGAAACAGATTAAGTACCATGACAATGGAGGACTTGCAATAGTTATCCTACTTCACAAAGGTGGACCATCAACTGACCGCAGAAACTTCAGACCCATTAGTTTGACTAGTCTAATATGCAAAGCCATGGAAAGAATTATCATTGAACAAAGATATGGAAAATCTTCAGACACTGGACTCACCCCTGTTTGACTTTGCAAGGGAAAGGTCAGGTGCATACCACCTACCTGAACCTGGCTAAGGCATTCACTACATTACACTACTCAAGTATAGTTGACAAACTCACTGAACTGGGCAGAAACACTTACATAACTTGCTGGATTGTTAGAAATCGTGATACCACCTCCACTAAAAGACGGGTCACCAGTGGGTACTTCAGGGCTCCATGTTCAATCAATGCTATTTGACATTTAACTTCTTGGAGGTAAAGGATAATGTCAAGGGCCTTTGGCTGACCAAGTTCATAGATGACTGCAGATTGGGAGCTATTATAGATTGCCCACAAAACAATCATCTTATAAGATGGTCTAACAAAGAAAAATGACTGGTGCCAAAGTCATGGATTAAAATTCAGTGCCAAGAAATGCATTATAGTGCCTTTTGGGAAAATGGCCAGCCAGGCTAATCATTCCATTGATATTACACCTCTAAAAGATGACCTGGTATTTAGGGATCTGAGAACATATGCAGACAGTAATCTGCCATTTGAACAACATGTGGTCAAAAGGGAGTAAGAAAAATCATTCCGTGTTGACCATCTTATAAGCAAGAGCATGGCATCCAGGTCCAAGGAAGTCAGAGTTTAATTTTATTCGGCCCTTATCAGACCGCTCATTGACTATAATGCCCCCTGAGGCATTTACCTGACCAGACATATGCAAAAGATAGAATGCCCACAAACGTCCTTAGCAGGAGAATCCAGTGTATAAACACATTGTCCTGTATGGATTGCCTTAAACCCCTTTCTCTATACTCCATCACCTACAGGTTACTAATAAGTGATCTATGCTTGGCATACAAGGCATCCATGGATCCAGCTCTGATGGATTTTCTGCATATCTATAAAATGAACAGCATCAGAACCACTAGATCCTAGGATTTAAAATTTGCTTGCAACATTAATAGAACATGTTGGCAAAACAGATGTGTGTCTCAGAGGATCCACATGCTCTTTAATAGGCCCTCCATCCATGTGAAGCAGAGTCCATTCCTAACCTTATTTATGTATAACCTTGATCAATGGATGGGAAATCAGAAATTCATCCCGGGGCTGGAACCCACTACTCTGATAGGCAGAGGAAGACAGCAACTTTGCCCAAACTAACATACCCATCCATATGTTTAATCTTTAGAAATTTTTTAACATACCCCCTCCTAATAAATGCCCATGATACATAGGAAAACAATTGGGTTCAGTTACATGGCAAGGCTTATAAATGCCCTGGTGGTCATTAGCCTAGTATATACTTATGAACCTATGAGCAGTTTACTACCCTGGTAAAGAAACAAACTAAATAAATACATTTAAAAAGAATTGAAAACAGACACAAAAAGAAACAAAATATGTGAAAACAGCTAGCCAATTTGAAAATAGCATTATCTGCAAAGCAAACCTGAATCTTAAAATCTACTTTAAACAGTCTTTCACTAAACTAACTAACTAGATTAGATAGCTAAAAAAAAAGAAAACAAGAAAAAAATACCTTTCACTATGGAGTCTCAGCTTGCTTTAACCTCATCTTTAGCCTCTCTACTAGCAGTTGGGTTTCTGTGGCAGTGGGGTAATGTGGCAGCTACCTGCCTCATGATTGCAGACATCCCACTTCTTCTAATGCATAATGATTCCACCTGTGACAGATGCACCCATTTATGTGAACTGGAGGCTAATCTCTCAGTCCCATAATTTATCAATAACTTTTGTAAAATTAAGGCTCAGAAATTTACAGTATTGTGTACTTCTGTTGGCGTGCAGTCAGGCCCAAGATTGTGAAGTGTACCCATTCATAAATGCATTGTGTACACTGTAAGTATGACAATCTGTCATCACTGTAATTCTTAAATGTGGATCTTGCTAATGACAGTCATTGTATGAAAAATGCATATAGTGTTAAACCATGGTGCACATAAGACACACTGCTGTACAGTGCAAGTCATGCCATAGACTGAATCACTGTGTAGCATGATAACACAGCGATAAACAACTACTTTGTCTGGCTTACCTTCCCTACCAGCTGGTATCTCCTGCTCTGCGCCTACTGCCATACCACACACTGATGCAGAAAGGGGATTTAGTGCAGTCAGAGCTCCCACTGGTGGTAACTCAGCTGCACCACTGTAGGGAGGTAGGGGCAAGTCAGATTATGGTGGTGAGTTTGCCTGCACAATGGGGGACTTGGGGCTTAGTATGGTATATCTTGCCATGAAAAAATAAATAAATTAATTAATTTATTTTTATCCACATATACACACTGACACTGTAGCTCAGCTCTGGCTGCTGAGCAACATATCAGCAGGGGTGGATGACAGGTTAGTGTGTTCAAATGCACTGCACAGAATTAATTTTTTTGTGGTTGGAATCCCATGAGTTGTAGATCAGGGTGAGTGTTTGTGTGTTTGCTTGTTGTGTTCTCACAGAGAATT
>NC_056737.1:660126970-660129470 GCF_019279795.1 Protopterus annectens | reverse complement strand
ATACTGCAAAACCATATTACCTCTTGACACTATTTGTGTAGCAAATGAGGTTTGCCTCATGTATTTTAATGTGATAACCTAGCACTGATGGCCTGGCATGTAATATTCAGGATACCCTTTGGGAGTAAGGAATCGGACTCTGCCTTAGACCATTTCTTTGACAGATTATACACACTGAGGGCTGAGTTTTGCATTGAATATCAGCATGAACAGTATGACCCTCTCACCTTTCACCTTTCTTGCACTGACATGCTGTTTGATGCATTTTCATCCCTCATTGAGGAGACATATATAATTCTAAGCAGCTAATGCAATGTCAAAAAGATTGGATTAAAGATTTAAAACTCTTATGCATACAATGAAAAAATTCTGAACGTGTTTTTTTCATGCATAGGCTGCATACCTGAACAATAGAAATTAGTTTTTCAGTGAACTTTGAATAGACTGCTTCCCATATTTGAGATCATGAAGGTATTAGGAAACACTTTCCTGCTAAATCATTAGCAATATACGTAGGATGTTAAGCCAGAATAATCAAAGTATTTTGAATAATATAATGTAGTTAGTGTTTATTTTATTCATATGGATTACATTACTGCCCATATAACACAAACGTGAAATGAAAAATCAATTATATTGCTACCTAACATCACTCTCACAGACAATAAAATGATAAGATTTTAGACAAATGATCTTATTGGAAGATACTTTTGTTGCAAATTGCACGCATAATTTTCTTTGCCTGGCACTCCGTATGAAAATATGTTTTTATAATTAACTAATGTGTTGATTCATTCTATGGTTGATTTCTTCAACTACAAATAATGCAAGCAATATTTTAAGTTGTTTGGGAAATAACAGGGTAGTCTTTAAACTGAAGAGAAAGGGGTGTTTTTGTCTGGTTAAAGAACCCCAAAGCAAAATCCAAAAATATAGATGTTAGCATGACTAATATCTAAAGTCTACATTTGAGGAATATAGTCATTGACTTCATGAAGCTTTAACAATGAATATGGTCTTGGTTGCACAAAAATGTTATACAGATGTGCTATTTATGGAGATACCATTTTGACAAACTATCAAGTTTATTGTTTTCAAGAAACTATGGATAGACATCATTTCACATAACAATTTTCCTAAGATATTAAAGCATTATTACAATTCAAAATGAGCATGCTGATTGGACAACTCAACCAGCAAGCAGGTTGTAAACTGAGCATATACCAATAGAAAAAGCAATGGCTGCTGGAGTAGTATCATTTGATAAAGGAACAGAGGAAAATATGAGAAAATCAAGTATGTTCTACAAAATGAAAGAAATAAATGCATACCCAACTTTCCTCATATTTATGTGCTGTCACATGTATTTTTTTTTCAATCAGTAAAAAAAAAAAAAAAAAAAACAGAATAGAAATGTTCTCATGCACTGCACTGGTGTACCGTGTGAGTGTGGAAACAACTTCCATACATATGTGCTATACATCAGCCTATTGAATACAGCACAGAAGAAGCCGAAAGTACCATTATACAATAGATTGTTTGAGAAAGGTAAGCAATTTCTTTCTTAAATAATATTGTATTATAGTAGAAGCCCATGACTGGATGTGGGTATCCCAGGATGCACCCACAGTTGGCTTTTTAGTCACCCGGGCTTCACCCTTTTGAGCAAATCATGGCAGCTGTGGGTAAATGCTGTGATACCCACACCCAGTAATGGATTATTGCTAAATGATAGCATAGCCAGTCAGTGCTGGAGTGCAAGAAGAAACTAACAGCAGGTATCAATCAACTGTCATGGACACATCTTGTCATAAATGAACAATAGCAAAGAAATTAACAGCAGGTATCAATCAACTGTCATGTACACATCTTGTCATAAATGAACAATAGCAAAGTACTGCGGCTTTTGTCAGACAATTATGTTCCCATAATGTTACAAATATTTAACTGAGCAACAGGTGTGCTCTGAAGCTAAGCAGAGCAATACTTTTTTGGAAGATCTTATGTGGTTAATATCATATGGATATAATGCATTGACAGACATAATAGATATACTTTACACAGAGAAAATAGGTGTCGGAAGAGAACTAAATCACAGTGCTACTGCATTTAGTCCGCCTCAAACAGATACTTTCTTGAAAGAATGTGACAAATCCTGAAAGAGGTACTGGGAGAAACCAGGGTGATGAAGTCATGACTTATCAAACAGCAAGACTCAATGAACTAGATGTAAAATGATGTTATCAATTTGGACACCATAGTACAAATGTATAGAGCCACCATTCTACAATGGGTAAGAAATTGCTTCCTTTTGATGGCAATTATGTGAACTCTATGTGAAAGTACAAAATCTTCAGAATAATTTGAGAAGTAGCATTTGTATGGTAGGGACTGATGAAAATATAAATGATGGAGTTCTGCATAACGTTCTGCACTAAACTTTTAAATTCTGTAAGTGCAACTACACAACTTGACCTGCATGTGGATTGCATTTACAGAG
>NC_056737.1:660044470-660121970 GCF_019279795.1 Protopterus annectens | reverse complement strand
TTTTTCCACCTGAGAAATTAAGAAATGACTTACAGTTTCAGAGCAGTCCTTGGTCAATTGTGATTGTTTCTTAACGCATACTTGTCTTTGCTTTGGCTCATTAGCAGCAGTACAAAAACTGCCTGCTCACACCCTTTGTTTCCCCTCCCCCTTCCCTGTTTATTACCTTAAGACAATCCCAAAGTTAATAAATATTACCTGTGATAGGCACCATTTTTAAAACTACAACCACCCTTGTCACTATCATATGTTCATTTATCAGTTAACTCTGTTAACTGATTGTTTCCAGCCCCCTCATGCGAGCAACTAACAGGATCTCTACCCGTTTCGCTCCCCACCCTGCCCCCTATTCCCTCCCGCCCCCAGTGGTCCCACCTTTATTGCACTCAAACCCCTCTCATCTTTCCAATAGCCAACCACAGCGCTAACCCAACACTACCTCCTCCATCTTCCCACTACTATCACACCTCCTCAACTAACATGTACAAGCATACCTTACCTATGCTCACTGCATGCACTCTCCTTGCATATCTTACATCCTACCAAAGCTCCATCATTCCCCCACTCAACCACTACCACTGTACTACTACTCACACCACCACTCATGTCTCACCCACACTCAGCTCCCCTCCCACCAGCTCAAGAACCATCCCTATGCACCCTCCACACATTCTACCAACTATATTACTCTAACATAAAGCATCCCCACAACTTAACATAGTAACCCTCCCACCATACCTATTATCCACAGAGCACAATCATAAAGTTTCCCTTATAAACAAACACATTCAAAAACTGAGAAAACTAATAATCTCATGCATATCAAAACTAGCCCTAAGTGGAGACATCCACCCCAACCCTGGCCCTACTATCACCAACCCCAATCCTTATAATCAGACTAGAAACCACAACTTCTCCCATATTACAGCCAATAGAAAGCCAAGTGACTTCCTTCTACTAAGCCTAAATATTAGAAGTATATCCAACAAAGTCCATGAACTCCATGCCACCATAGACTTGTACTCCCCAGATATAGCCATCCTGACAGAAACTTGGCTAAAACCTCACGTTACCAGTGAGCAAATACTCCCTACAGGTTACGGCATACTAAGAGTAGACCGGCTAAACAAAAAAGGAGGTGGTGTAGCTATAATATTTAAACAGCATCTAAACAGCCAGATCTTAAAATCATCAACTCCACAAGTAGGCAATGAAGAAATAATATATACAAACCTCAAAATAAACCAAAACAAAACCATCAACATAATTGGATGCTACTTCCCACCTGGCCAAAACATCCCTCCACTAGAAAACCTCCTCAGCTGGTCTACCCACCATCTCCCCCAAGAAACTATAATTTTAGGTGATTTCAATATGACTGGCAATCCTGTTCTGGCAACAATCCAACCCATCATGTACAGCTTCATGGCTTCACCCAACTTGTCCAGTCGCTAACCAGGATAAATAAAAACTCCAGCAAGCACACTACCCTGGATTGGATACTAGTCAGTAAGAGCCCCCAGTCATATATAACAGGCTGCTTATCAGATAGCCTCAGTGATCACTCCCCAACATTCCTACTCAAAAAATACCTATACCAAGCTAAACCTGTCATCTACCATTAAATACATAAAAAACTAAATTTTAACCCACTCACATTCATCTCATCCCCTCAAAGAATGTAACTGGCATCCCCTAAAGTACCTCAGTCTAGATGACGCAGTTGAATTTTTTAATACTACCTTCCTGACCATCCTTAAATACCATGCCCCCATAAGATTTTCCAGAACCAAAGCACAACCCTCCCCATGGCTACAGAAAACCACTAAGTCAGAAAAGAAAAACAGGGATAAAGCCTGGGAGCACTGGCACAAAACCAAAACCCCCTCAGCTAGAAAGAAATTCCTAGAACTACGCAATAGAGTCAAAAAGCTAATAAAACAGGACAAATTCCAATACTACCAGTCTGCCCTAGACTCCTCACAACACAGCCCCAAACAATTCTGGTCCTCCATAAACTCCATCCTCCACCCAGGTAAAGTCAGTACCCCTCCTCCTAGCATTCCTCACTCCTCAGAAAATATCGCTACCTCATTCAACACACACTTCACCCAAACCATACTATCACAAGCTAAACAACACAACCTCCCTCCCCTCCAACCCACACCTTCAACTAGTAATCTCCCCACTGCCTTTTCTTTTTCTCCTGTACCTACCTCCAACATAAAAAAAACTCTTAACTAAACTTAAACCCACCAAATTAGCAGTAGACAACCTCCCAAGTGAATACCTACAAATCGCAGCTGATGCTCTGGCCTACCCAGTATCCATCTTGATTAACCGATCTCTGTCAGAAAGTTACATTCCCACTGTGGAAAGTATCACATATAATTCCCCTCCACAAAGGCGGACCCTCCACAGAACTAACCAATTACCACCCCATAGCTATTCTCTCTCCACTCTCCAAAATACTAGAAAGATGCATACACTCTCAGGTCTCAGACTACCTCCTTACTAACAACCTCCTTTCCAGTACTCAGCATGGTTTCCGACCAAACCATAGCACCACCACTGCCTTACTCTCCTTTACTAACTCTATCCTTCAGCATAAAAACAATGGCTATCTCTCCTCTGCTACTTTCCTAGACCTATCTAAAGCATTTCACATGGTCCCACATAAAAATCATCTCTGTCCTCAATAACCTATCCTTCTTACAATCAGTCACCAACTGGTTTCAGAGTTACCTGTCTGACAGCCAACAATCCGTTGTATGGCATAATGACACATCTCCCCAACTACCTGTCTCCATAGGGGTTCCCCAAGGATCCATCCTTGGACCCCTACTCTTCTCTGTTTACACCAATAATCTAGCCTCTGCCACCAAACATGGCACACTCATACAATACGCAGGTGACTCAACCATCATCTGCTCAGCCCAGTCCCTACCAAAACTGCAAAAAGTCACACAGGAAGCCTTTTCCTCTGTTGAAACATGGTTATCCGATGCCCAATTAATACTCAACCCAAACAAAACTAAACTACTCATCTTCCAACCCACCAAACATACTCAAAACAACTCTCACTTTAACATCACAGCAAAAGACAACACCACTATATACCCAACTGAACACACCAAATTGCTAGGAGTGGAAATAGACAATAAACTAAAATTTGACATTCACATATCCATGACCATAAAAAAGTCCACAAAAAACTAGGAGCATTATACAGAAATAAGGAATTTCTCACCAAAGCAGCAAAGATTTCAATAGCAAATTCCCACCTTATCTCCACCCTATGTTATGCCTCTCCAATATATACCAACCTAAGGCAATGCAATCTAAACAAGCTAGAGACCTGCTACAACAAAATCGCCAAATTCACCACAGGGGCATCCTACCATAGTCACCACTGTCTCTCACTTGCTGAACTGGGCTGGCTTGAACTCCCTCACCTCCTTCAGTGGTATCAACTCTCTTTCGCCCACAAACTAGTAAACCATCCACTAAATGTCCCATCCCTCCAGAATCTACTCCAACCCTATCGCACCACCAGACCACTAAGATCCAGCAACAAAAATCACTTGCAGATCTCTAAAGCTAATAACTCTGCTGATGAAGCACTATTCTCTTGCACCATAGCCAAATTATGGAACTCACTCCCACCCACAATTACCTCTATACCATCATGCACCCACTTCAAAACTTTACTAAAAGTGCACCTAAAAACATGCTGGCTATGCCCTTGCAACTCCCACTCTAATATCATCCACCCCATCCATCCACTACCTCTCTTTCCACTCCACTAACTACCTTGATTATAGCAAGCTCAGATGCTCATAAGCCTAGTACTTATTATACAGCAGGAACTTCTCATGGTAACATTTGTTAATATCTGTTATGTACTTCACAGATAAAGATTCTAGTTGTCTACTGATGTACTATGTTCTTCATCTGTAAATATGTTGTAAGTAATTGCTATGTTAAATTGTTAATCACTATGTAATCCAATGTAACTACTGTCTGTTGATTTTAACTGTGGAGCTTTTCTCCCCAGGCCTCCACTGAAAATGGACCTACGTCCAGTCGGACACTCCCGGTCAACAAATTTAAATAAATAAATAAATAAAAACTAAAATAACTAACTTTGGCACTATTCCTGATACCATTAGCGACCACCTTCCAGCCTTCATACATCGCTCAACCAACTCTACCCCACACCAGCATCAATATATCAACACTCGCAACCTCACTAACTTCAACCCCACTACTTTCTCAAAAATTTTCAAACAGATGAACTGGCAAACTCTAAACACCCTTCTGCTTGACAGAGCTATGGAATACCTCAACTCTGTCTTTTTAGATACCCTAAACTCCCTTGCCCCTCCAAGACACAAAAGGATAAAAGCCAAAACTGTCCCTTGGCTATCCAAAGAAACAAAAAAAAAAAAACATGCACCAAAGAGACAAAATATGGAAGCTTTACCAAAACAATAAGCTGCCCACTACACTCCTCCAATATCAACAGCTACGTAACATTGCAAAAAAACTAACCACCAAGGACAAAAAAATCCTACTACATCAAACTCCAGTCCACAAATAAAAATAAAAATCCCAAACTTTTCTGGAAATCAGTAAATTCTCTTCTCAATCCAGGCTTCAAGAATAACCCCTGTCCTGACCCAAGTAAATCTGACCTCGAACTAAACTCCGAATTTAACTCATTTTTCATAGAAACCATTTCAAACCTCACCAAGACATTTCCTAACAATAACCCAATTCCTTATACTCACCACTTTCCAACTCACCTAACTACCCTCCCTCTCTGTTTGAGCTCAAACTCGTCACCACTAACTTCATACAAAAGCTCTTGTCCAAACTTAAACCTTGCTCTAATGCTCCTGACAATATCCCTCCTTCATTCCTGAAATGTGCTGCTGAAGGTATTGCTCTTCCAATCAGCATCATTATTAACAGATCAATAAAGGAATCTTATGTCCCTAAACTCTGGCGTTCAGCCTATATACTTCCACTTCACAAAGGAGGCAAAAACACCACCATCTCAAACTTTCGTCCAATCGCTCTCCTCTCACCTATCTCCAAAATTCTAGAAAAATGCATCCACCTCCAACTCATGCCTTTTCTGACTCTAAACAACCTTCTCACTCCGACCCAACATGGCGTCCAACCAGGCCATAGCACTATTTCTGCTCTACTCTCTTTCCTTGAAACTATCAACCAAGCCCGTGATTCAGGACATTTAGTTTCTACCATTTTACTTGATCTGTCCAAAGCTTTCGATACTGTATCCCACAAGCACCTTCTCTCTCAACTCTCCAACCTCCATCTCTCACCCAATACCATATCCTGGTTATCCAGTTATCTATCAAATAGATCACAGTCAGTCAAATGGAAGAACCCCATCTCTTCCTTCCTACTCACCCCAACTGGAGTACCTCAGGGATCTATTCTCAGCCCCATGCTTTTTAATATCTTCATTAATAACTTTCACTCTGCTATTCCTGACACCAAAATCATTCAATATGCAGACGATTCTACCTTAGTCTGCTTTGCCTCAAACCTCTCTGAACTTCTAAACATAACCCAAATTGCATTTTCTACAACCGAAAACTGGATGTGTCAAAACCACCTCTATCTAAATGCTAATAAATCAAAGATTCTACTATTCCCTCCTACAAAGTCCTTCTCCTATGACAAAAACAACATTAAAGTCTATAGCCATACAAACTCACCTATAGAAGTAGTTCCCTCATCTAATCTACTTGGAATTATCATTGATGAACACCTAAAATTTGATATACATATTCAACAAAATATCAAGAAAACCCACCAAAAGCTAGGCATGATGTATAGGAATAATCACTATCTCTCCAATTCTACTTGGCATACTCTGGCCACAACTTATCTTCTCCCTTCCTTATTATACAGTGCCCCTCTCCTAACCAATCTGTCCTCCACTATCACCTCCAAACTAGAAATCTGCTACAACAAAATCTCTAAATTTGCCACCAACTCCAAAAACTAAACCCATCATTGCCTCACCCCACATTCCCTGAACTGGCTCGAACTCCCTAACTACCTAGACTTTCTCCAACTCACCTCTGCTCACAGAATCATATTTCACCCAACAAAATGTCCTGCCCTAACTAAGCTCCTTCCCCCCTACATACCCAAAAGATCACTAAGATCTGAACATCAGAACCTAATAGCTACCAATAAACCTAAACACACTGCTGGCCAACTTCTTCTCTCTTACTCACTTGGCAAAAAATGGAATTCCCTTCCATCTTCTCTAATATCTATGCCAAACTCTGAAAACTTTAAAAACCTGCTTTTCAAACACCTGTAGTCTAAGAGAAATGTACCTGCCTTCACCCTACCTAATCCTCGTTAAACCTTCTGCTCCCAGTGTGTCCCCTCTCTTTCTCCTGGGCTCTCTATGTTTACGATAACACCTATAGCTACTCTGACTCAACTCAACCTTGTAAATAATGTAAATAGCATCCATGTTCAATTGTACATAAGCATAGTGTATTCTCTATCTTGTATCTGTCATCTCTCTCTCTTCTCATGTTCACACATACATTTTTGTCAAACTCCGCAGAATAGAGTGCACCTTAAATGAAATTGTAAAACCCTGAAGTCTGTTAAATACCTTGACTCCAAATGTGTTAATTCTTACTGTTGTATAATGTATCTGTTATATCTTTGTACCACTTGTATTGTAAATGTATTATGCAACTTGGAGCTTTTCTACCCGGGCCTACACTGAAAATGGGTCATTTCAACTTCCCCGGTAATCAAACTGGAAATAAATAAATAGGTCTAACCAGGCAGAGTACATGGTAACAATAATTTCTCTGGTTTTAAATTAGATACCTTTGTCATTAATTGTGAGAAATACAAGGATTTTCTGACTACTACATGGTGATCGAAGGAGAGGGAGTCATCAACCCAGGTACACAAGTCCTTAATCCCAGACTCATTGGATAGCAGAGATTCATTGAAGCAATAGGTGGTAAGTATTTGTTGTTCTGTGAAGGATGTGATGCTGCATTTTTTTTAGTATTTAGTCTGAATTCTTTTTTGGTGTGCCAGGAGTTAATTCCTGTTAGTTTCGTTTGAAGACTGTCAGTATGATTGGTTGATTTAGCAACTACACCTAGCTTACAATTATCAGCGAACTTAGCCAGCCAAAAATCCATGTTGTCAATGTTTAAGTCAGTGAAATAAAGGTAAAAAAGGAGTCCTAGTACAGATTCCTGGGGAATGTCAGTAGTCTCCTTTTCTGTGACTAAGAAGGTCTCCCACTCACTCTGACAACATGTGCTTTGTACATGAGCCAGTTTGCAATCCATTTTCCAAAACAGGTTTCATTGATTAAGGCCACTAGTTTATTAAAAATCTCATCAAGTGGTATGATGTCAAACTCCATTGGTAGATCCAAGAAGGTAGTCTGTACAGAGTGACTACTGTCTGCTGCCTGTATAACCTTCCCACAAAAGCAGAAAGGTTTAGCAAGCATAACCAACCATTAATAAATCAAATTGTTACATGTCAAGTCTAATCAGAGTTGTAATGCTCTGGTTTATAATGTCAGTGTTGATGCATTCTGTGGCTTTGCAGAAAAGACTCAAGGCTATTTAGTCTGTAGTTACTAGGGTCAGTGTTAGGGACATCCTTATAGAGGAACATCACCAGTGCAGTGCCCCATGACTATAGAACAGTTTACTATCAAATGTGCAAATGACACAACATAATCCGTGCAATATATAGACTCTGAATACCCATTTCCAGCATATTAATTAGGTCAGAATGTTGAAGTGTGTTTAGCAACAAAATTGCATTCACACTTTTGACATTTCTTTTGCAGTTCATTACTGCAAATCACGTGATTTAACATTTTTGCAGGGGTGCAAGCCGTCCTGCACCCCCACACCCCCTGCAACTTATATATTCCAACTCCAAGATCGCACTGCAGTGGAGAAAATGGTAATTTCCTGATCCACTCTGTATTTCGGTCTGTAGTCAAAATGTTGATCACATATGAGTGAATGCACAGTGGCATTTGCTGCACAGAACACTCGCAGTATTGAAGGTTGGCAAAACAGGAAGCAGCCAAATGACTTTTGACAATCCTGTTTTCGCTGAACCTTCATTCTACATTTCTATGGTAAACCCTCTGGAACATGTCATGTGGCAAGACTTACGTTGAGAAACTTGAGAAACTTAAGAAAGTAATTAGCAAGAGCCTGCCTGACACTATTTATTAGACAGCCTAGTATATTGTTGGGGCTCACTGAAGAGGTGTTTCTGATCTTAGAGAATGCTTTAGAGATACAATTCTTTTTGATGGTGGTAGGGATGAAAGTGACTGGATGTTTTAAGTGGTGATAATAGTTTCACTGAAGACATTTGCAGAAAACCTATCTGCTAGTATGTTGGCAGTGCCTTTTGGACTAGAATGGCATGATGCTATTATAGATAAATTAAGAATAGTACACTGATCTAATTGAACTGACTGTGATAACTGTCATAGATTTTTTATCAGGTTCCAAAGAAAACAAAACAAAACAAGCTGATCTGTGAGTTCCACCCCCACAGTGCTGGTTATAGAATGACATCACATTTGATCACATGACTCAGAGCTCTTCTAAGATCTGTTGCGGTATTTGAAAATTATAGAAATCTTTGTTTAATCATAAACATTTAATCAGTTATAATAACACTGTTGATACATTTTTAACATAAGCATCTGTACAAGTCAGTGTGATAGTCAAATGTCAGAAAATGATTTACCGTACTTACATCACAACCACGTTCCAAACTGACAATACCTAAGTAGCCTTACTTATTCTTGTACAGTGTTGGGCCAAAACATTAACGACATAAAAATTCTGCATCCAAAACTGTGCAGTACTGGCACATTCAAACAGTAATATGTCATCCACAATTAAGCTCTTAAAGTGCAAAAACTCTGGTTAAGATAAGGCAAAACATTGTGCCATTCTGCGGTTGCTGACATACTAAAAAAGGTCAGAGCATTCATTATCTTTTGTATATTGTAGTTGTGAAAAGAACAGTACTGTCCTTAAGTATTGTACATGATCACAAAGGGATACATTTTTTATTTTCTTCTTCTAAAAAATTTCCAGATCCTTTTACTGTTTGAGTAAGTGAATGCTAAAAAATGACCATAGCTGTGGTGTGTCTTTTTAAGCTAGAATTCTGAAGTTTAGTTATTTTTACTCTGTGAAAAAGCTGGCAGATACCTGACAAGGTTTATTAGAAAAATGAAAGAACAACTAAAAGTGGGTTATTCTGTACTGTATTGTCCCACTCCTCTGTCAGGAAAATATACAGTAAAAAACATTGGTACTTGCATATTATCGACTTGTTTTGAGTGTGGTTGTGATAATATGTAAGTACTTTATTTACAAAACTGTTTACAAAAGTCCAGCTAATTATGCTGGCATATGTTAGATGTGAACTGCCCTATTCTCTCTGGTAAAGATGGCAATATCTCACATCATCACAAAGATAATGTAAAAAAGTTTCATCTTTGTGTTTTATAATTTGTTGATATCCACTGACTCTCAGGGTGGTTTGTTGTTGAATTTGCCATTGTATTTGGTTCTAGGGGGGACTGGTCTGTCATTGTGTTTATCTAAATGAGAATAAATATCCTTCACATAAGTAGCTGCATATGCTGTATCCACTGTGGGGTTAACATGGATGAATTTTGAGAATTTGTTGTATGTTGGTAAAAGGATTACTTTTTTTGAAGAGTCCAAAGAGGATGGTATTCAGAGGAGTAGATGTTTGTAGTGCAACTTTACTAATGAGGGACCAATCGGTGACAGGGAACATACTATGGATTAATTTGCAAGATCTGGATCCAGGATTTAATTGACATTGATGAGATTTTGGATAGTTTTATCCAGAGAATTCTTATTAACCAATCTAAGAAATGTTGTTCATACCCAACATTACAACATACAAAGTATAAGTTCTTCTCCAGTCTACGGAGTTGAAGTCACCAAGAAGGCTGGCAATATTAGTGGAGATAGTCTGTTGTCTCTCCATGCATCACATGCTATTTTATTTTTAAAAGAACTTGGGGGGAAATTAAATTAAAGAGGGTTCAGTTGCCTAGGCAGTGAGATATTTCCCAGTGGTACATTTGATTGGGGACATTTGTCTGAACTGACATTCAGCTGCAGATAAATATGGCTGTTGCAAATTCCCTATGGACACAGAGAAGCACACACTGCCATGCCACAACTTTAATAACCAAGTGCATGGGGCCAGACGTAATGAGTGCTGTGCTCAGTGTACAATGCATACTTAAGTAACAACAACATGTAGAAGTGTGCTATAGCATGGAATAAATCCTGTATGATACTGTAGTCACATTTATGCTCCAGTATGTATTTTAGCTCATGTTCCCTAGACATTATGATGGGGGAGGTGGTCCACACTCTTCAATTATAAAGGCACTGCTTATTGTGCACTATATTTCTACTGCCATTGACATGCCCACTGACCAGTCTGCTGCTGATGCCTGCCATACTGCCTGCTGTCTCATGTTGTCTTGGGGGCCATTAACATTATTCCCCCTGTGCATTTGTTTATGGAAGTTGTGGGCATGACATCATACTCATCTCTTTGCCCACAGGAAATTTTCAACAGCCATATTTTTCAGCAGCTGAATGTCACTTCAGTTATGTGCCCTCAACCAAATGTACCACAGGGAAATATCTCACTGCCTAGGTAACTGAACCCAATTAACAAAAAGGCATGGTCACAAAGGATATTCAAGAGAAGTCACCATGCAAACAGCACAGCTGGTGACAAGTCTACGCAGGTCTATGCAAAAATATACAGACTGGAGCAGAATAAAGACATTCAAGATGACAGGCAATATGAAGGAATAATGATGAAGGGTTTTTGCAGTAAAGACTGAAGGAAAACATCACTGCTACAGCTATCAGTGTTGTGGCAAGTGAAGTTTTTCCTCAGTCCTTACTCAGATCATGTATTCTTCTTTCTTTCTCTGGCAGTGCACTCAGATGGCAGCTGATCTCAGTTTAGAGCAACAAATAAAAACTTAAAAGTCTGAAGAAAAGCAGCAATACATTTGACTATTTAGGGCCTGACTGCCTCAAAACAGCAATCACTAATGTACTGCCACTACAAGAATGACCAATGTCTCACTATAGCTCCCACATAAGACCTAAAAATATAATTGTAAACAATGAAACTGTGATTTAAATGGGTGGGAAAAAGTAGGTAAATTTGATTAAATTCAGCAGCAATAGCAAAACACCTTTAAGTACAGTGGAAAAATACAAGAAAAAATCTCTCCTGAGTTTTTTTAGGTGTATCAGATCGCAGTCATTCCCATAATAAGTGTCTAAGTTATTCTTAAAATATCCATGCTAGTTCTTGCTTTAATATAGTTTGATAGCCTAGTCCACTCTCAGAAAATCTATTAGTGCATATTTCATTCCCATATAACCTTGTCTGATGATTCTTTACAATTTTTGATACCCCAAACATTTCCAGAAGTAGTTGTCCCTAAACACCCTATATACCTGAAAAGGGCCTCCTCTTAAATATCGACTCGAAACAGTGTACAAGTTCAGATGTTTCAGTCTTCAATAATAACTTAAATTCTTACATCCATGGATGCCTTGGCATATTTCTACTGTACTCTTTCCAATTTGTTCTAGTTTGAGTCTTATGTAACTTGCAGATAATGACATTATCATTTCTGTTTTTCTAGACTTTATAAATCTTTTAATACATCCTATAGTTTTATAAATATCATTAACCGATTGTCTGATATAATTAAAAAATACCAAAGCTGGAGCTACCCATATCCCAGGTCCTTAAATAAATCCACAGTTTCAATCACTGTGTGCTGTATTAAATATTCCCCATTCTATCTATATTTCACAAATCTGATATGTTTCGTTTTTGATATATTTATCAGCATATTATTCTCTTGTATTCAAATGATTTTGTCAAAATGCTTGCCAATTCCCATTTCTAAGCCATGCAGCTGCCCATTTTTATCAAGATTATTTCAATAGCTAGTAATTTATTGATCAGTACTTTGTGTATGACCCTATCGAAGGCTGAGGTTAAGTCTTTGTAAATTATATCACAGCACGATTTATATTATATACTGTGATTATATTGCTGTAGAGCATCATGTTGCAGGTAGTTATACATCTCTTTTCAACATTTGCAGGCAGATGCACGGTTTCAAGTCCCAACCTTTTCAGTTCTGACAATAATGTATCCAACATAATCTTCTCCATTATTTTTCCAAAATAAGAAAAGAAACATATGGGTCTTTATGATTCTAGGTTGTAATTGTTCCCATTTCCCTAAAATTTGGCTTTAACAGGGACCTGTCTCTACTGTTGAAGAAAATCCCTATACTTAAATAATCTAGTTAATGACAGATATAGTAGTAGTGTATGTTCATGTTGAAGTGTTTTCAGGTCATTATTATTAATTCTATTTTCTTCTTGTGCTTTGTTTGGTCCAGTTTGTGGAGTTCTTTTACAATATAATCTAATTTAATTTCAATATCTCAAGTTACCTGGATATTACAAGGATAATTTATTACCCCCTGGTGGAGCTAAACTGTTTTGTATAAGATTTTGTAAATATATCTACAATCTGTTGTGTTTGAGAATAAATTTTCAGTCTGCACACAGTTTATGGGTTTGTTTGTCTTTATTCCTACCACATCTTACATATCTATTAACTGCTTTCCTATTATGGTCAATATTGTTACAAAAGGTTTCCACAGTTTTCTTCTTGATCTTGTTTCATGCTGTATTCAGTTTTTCTGTCCAGCTTATTTCAGTTTTCAAAGTTATAGTTGACATCATTTCCATTTCTTATATTTTTTCTCATCTTAATTAAATATCTTGTTCTTATAGAATATGTCCTCCTCATCTTGTCTGCCTGTATTATGACGTTAAACATTTTTATTTTTTTAATTCAAACAATTTCTGTTTCAAAACTTGTCGTATTCACTTTGTCCCCGGGATTCATGAAGCTCGGCGCAAGGCCAGTGTAAGGCTTGCGCCGACCATGCGGCGTGAAGAGGGCACAGTAGCACCAAATGCATATTAATGAAGATGCACTGCCGACACAGCCACGTGCACAGGAAAGGAGCGTGAGTGCATAGGGCGTGTCGAAGTGCCGCACGGAGGCATGGAAATGGCAGCTGTTGATGTGCAACCTAAAATGCTTGCATATAACAAGTTTCAAGATAGTAATCATGTCAGTGTCCGTGGATACTGAAACATATACAAAGCATGCAAGAAAGTACCTGCGGACACAAAGTGAAGAAGCAAACACAAATGCACGTAAGGGAATAACGGGTCCCTATCCTGCGAACAAATGACATGGAAGACCATGTGGCCATAGTCCAATGCAGTGTAGACAGCCATACCAAGTAGAAGTGAAACGCATCATATGTTAGCGAGCCCCCAGTAGGTATGCCCAGCCCAATGGTGAGGGTCACCAGCTGACCCATAATGTGAGGGAGGGTACACAGCTGGGCAGATGTGTCCATAACAAAATACATGAGAAATGTAGATATCTAGTGACCGTATGTCAGAATCATATCCCACAAGGCATGTAATAGTCACATACAAAAGGTATGTCAGTATTTCACATAGCAAATGTGATAGGAAATAGAATAAGCATGTAAGTGAAACAGAAGGAGTATATAAACAGCTACAAAAATAAGGACACATGTAGGCTGAATGTAACTGTATTATCCGTACCGTCGACTAGGATTAACACCTGCCCCACTTTGCGAGCGACAGTCCCTCTTTGGGCAGTTGTGTCCTGACAAAAACCTGTAAAAATGGCAAATGTCCTGAGATTATAGGGCAAAATTATTCCCTATACGTTATGTAATAGTTGCATTAAACAGTTTTTCTGTATCTAAATTACATAAATGTTATAAGAAACAGAATAAGCAACTGAACTGCTACAAGAATAAGCTTTTATATAGGCAAGAATTCTAAGTTCTATCCTGTGTACTGACCGTGGGTATGTGTCAGCCTGTAAAATGTGATGTTTGTACCAAAAATGTCCCACTTTGGCCAATTGAAAAGGTGGCAACCCTACCGTCGACTGTGGGGAGGTGTTGTCCACTACAGTCAGATATGTGTACAGAATATATCCCATCCTGTACATAGGAAAAGGTGGCATCCTACCAATGAGTACAACAGGCTGCCAAAATCTGGAAGTCAGCGGTACAAGCCGAACTTGTCAGGATGTGTCACAGTTGAACGGGTAGTACCCGGGTATACCAACCATGTAATGAAAGTTAAGTATGGGCGTGTAGCTAAGTGCGTGAGGTATAGCATGTGGAAAGCAAACATGGCAGGGTAGTCCACACAACCATACAGGTACCAGACACATGTAGGGTATTCCATGTGTTACTCTGGCCATGTCATGGGCCAACAACCAAAGCAGCGATGTATGGGGTGTGAGGAATCTGTGTGTGTGGGGTAGATGGGTAATGGTACAATCCTCCAAGGCGATACTGTGTCATATGCAGAATAGGTGAACCGGAGGTGTATGAGGGAGCAGCGGATGAAGCTGAAAGAAACACAAACACATGCATAAACAGCTGCAATACAAGCAGACAGGCCATACTGTAGAACACAATCCCACAAACAGATGAATATTGAAATGTGCGATACAAATGTATAGATATGTCACCGGCACATACCCACAGATTGGTCCTGATGGAACTGGCCATAACAAATGCAACTCACGTGGATGGAACTGGCCATAACAAATGCAACACACCTGGATGCATAACTGACTACCCAGCATCCCCTCCACATCACACAACCCGCTCCCGTACCTGAACGTCCACCAAATCCAGCTGTACTTGGCCTACTGGTTTGATGCTGCCACAGCTACGCATAGTGACCACTACGCATATGTAGTAGGTAGTGTCACCCTAAGCGGTTGCAGGATTGCACACAACCTCATCACATTTTTGTAACTCCAAAAAGATGTTCGGTATTCCTCTTATTGTGGATCGGTCCAATTTTTGGATATCCCTCATGGAATACGTAACCTGTGTAAATATTAGAACAGAAGACACGAAGTCCAGTCCTGTAGATATCTGGACAGAAGTTGGAATGTGCATTAGAGGTGCACATCACTGTCCAGCCCTAAGTGGTCATGCATAACCTACTACCCAGGATCAAACACTTGCCCGTGACGCACGTGTCCCGACACGAATAAGCAGGAGAATATATTGCACACATTCACATAGTGGCAAATGGTATAAGGGTGATGAAGGCACTTACATAAACAGGATAACCCTGATCTACTGTGTGAGGGACACATAATGTGTGTGTAGGTGTGACCGATCATACCTGTCAACCTCTGAGAGCAAGATATCTGGACAAAGCCGTGAATAAAAGTGGGACAAAGGCCCAAAAGTAGGGACAATTTGTAAAGATTGCTCTTAGAAACTTAGAAAGTTGATAGACAACAGTTTGTACATTGGCATTAATTACCTGAAGAGTATGAAGTCTGAAATTCAACTGTCTTTCATTATGTTCTGACTTCAGTCTTTAATGATTAGCTACTGATTTGCCAGAAAACAACAGTGTATTACAGAGGTCCGTACATATTTACAGTAACAAACCTTCACATTTGTTTACTGTACTACTGCATACCTGTAGTTAATTCATGTCCAAAATAATAATCCTTGTATGAATGCATACAGGAAATAATCAAATGTGAATAGGAACACCCCTCACCGTGGATTACGTATTGTAGCCACCCCCACCCATATTATGTATTGCCAACATAAAAAGCTGCTGACAGGTGCTGAAACACCTGTGTCTGTAAACACAGGTAAAAGTCTATAAAATGGACAAATTCTGTCCATGTGCTTTGTCTGACATTTGAACTCGGTCAGGGCAGTTCCGTTCACCAGGCGGACAAGCCTAAACCCAGATCACCACATGAACACCCTGACAATCAAAGACTTGTATGTGCCAGGACTATAAGCCTTGGAGTTCTGCATATCCTTGGAGTGATTAAATATGCAGCTTGGGTCCAGAGCAGTAGGGAATAGGGAATGTGTAATATGTAGTTCCGCATTTTTCCCAGCAGGAGAATGGATGCCTGTGTTGTAAGTGAAGCGGTGAGGCGTATGTTAATGTAGCTATGTACTATGGGTATGCATATAAATGAGTCAGAACACCAACAGTATAGTGGTTACAGCATCTGGCCAACGTGAATGCAGTCCCAGGTCAACTACGACTACAGCACATATAAGTTTAAAGTGTAATGAATGCGTCTGTGCTGTAAAGACATTTAAATATGTAAAGGCGAACGTGTGTTTCGCATATGTCCGTTAACTGGATTACAGATATTTTACTGGTACCGTCACAATTAATAAAGCCCACGTAAGCACAAAGTCTTAGTAAACATATATAACCCACAATAAGGATATGCAAGTGTGTCTGCGCGTGTGTAATCCGCTTACAGCATAGCAAATGAATGGTGTTCTCTACACGTTTATTTATATATCTATATATGGATATATATATTTGTGTATAGATATATATCCACAGACTTAACTAAATAAATATATGAAATAAAGAATGTACAGACATATATCTATATATATATATATATATATATATATATATATATATATATATATACATACACACACACAATACATTAATTGATATATACATAACAAACATATAAACATATGTCCTTGTAGATATAACACATGTACATAAATAGGTTACATCATAGCTATTATGGATAGACATACAGACATGCAAGAAAGGTAAATACACTGCTGCTTTCCAAACCATTGCCCAGAAAATACCAGTGTGCCAAATCTGCAAGTTCAACTCTTTAAACATGGATATAGGTGTCCTTTGCAGGACCCCAAAAATTGGTCCAATACAGGCACCGTCCTGTAATGATCGAAGCAAAGAAAGTCACATCTGCAGCTACAATATAGCTGTACATACAACAGTAGCTTGTGCAAGGGTAATAACACATGGGTTGACAGAATGTATGACATATGTCCCGATACGCGGAGAGAGGATAGTGCTTAGAAGTGCCTTCATACTTTATTATCTCTCACATTAAATATGTCTTATGACTACTGTGGAGGAGTGTCAGGTATGGGAATCATGGGTATGCAATAATGGGCCTAGGTTCCCAGGTGTTGGTTGGCACAGATTTAGTAGGTCCGCCCTATGGGAGTGATTAATATTCCTATGTGGGTATAGCACACGCCTATACCTTCCAAAAATGAAGAACCCATCTACTGGATATTGTGTAAACCATTGGGGGAAGATGTAGGGACTTATATCAGTGTCATGTAAGCGATTATCGTGGATGTACATGCATACAAATAAGATGGTAAGCATACCTCTCAACCTTTCAGAATAAGACATTTGGACAAAGGCATATTAAAATAAGTACAAATAGGGACTATTTTAAATATTCCTCTGACAAAGTTAGAACGTTGATAGAATAATGGATAATTCATTAGTATGAATGTTTTGAGGGTTATTAATTATAAACTACTAATGTCTGTCATTATTATCTAACCTCACAGTCCTTAATGACTTGCCACTAATTTACCAGAAAGGCACAATATTATGAAAAAACGAGCAACATTATAAGTCTAAGTTTGTGACATTTACCCAAAATGTGTACAGTTGAGAGGTATGAAGGTAACCCTGTCCTAAATAAATGTACAGAACTAGTGATATCAGGTGGACAGGTGTGAAGAAAGACGTGATGACAAATGACAAAACATGAATAAGTCAAAAGCATGTACCTCGATAAATTTGAATGAATACTTACAAATGACAAAACATGTATAAGTCAAAAGCATGTACCTCGATAAATGTGAATGAATACTTATGTCCTGTGATAGTCAATGTGGAAGGTAAATAGAAACAAAATAAATGTGTCTCTCAGGGTGTTATGCAGTGTCCCGATACAGTGTCCAGTCTCCCACACTCGCATGTGAGTTCTGCCACTGACAGAAAGCGCAAATACTGACAAACACATAAGGTAGATGATAGCATAATATGTTTTGATTAGCACCTGTTGGCTTTTGTGAGGAACACAACACTCTGGGCGGGTGTGTCCTGCAAAAGGAATGTAATGGCATCTGGCCTGTGATTTCTTCTTGTGTGTAGTGGTGTAATAAAATGATATATCTTGTATCAGAAACAGATACATGTTATAGGAAACAGTATTATCAACTATACTACTACAAGAAAAATCTGAAGGCATGAAAAGTGCTGAAGTAGTCAGTTTAGTACTGACCGCAGGTATGTGTTGACTTGTCAAATGTCACAGCTGTATATATAGTACCTATAGGGTTGTCACCTTTACAAATGATGAAAGTGGGAGCTGCTCTGTAGAAATGTCAGACGTAGCAGGTCAAAACATACTTACAGCCATGCATACTCCACAAATAGACATATTAGCACACAGCAAAGCTTAGGCCAGGAGTCATGGAGCCTTGGCTGGCGTGTATGAGTAGAGTAAGTGTAGAGCAAGGCAAGATGTTTGCTGAGCTATTCAGCAATATCCTGTAGGGGTGTGTAAGACAGCCCCTAAAACGAACGTTGCACAGACAATGTTAGGATATGCAAATTACCCCATTTGTAGGTGAAGGCTATGCAAAGATGTAAATCTGCAATACATGAAACAGTAAGCTGTCCGTGCAAGAGTAGAGTTATGTGCAAAAATGTACTCGGATGTTAACTGAGTTACGTTCTGCAAGTAGCTAAACAGAGCAATGTCAGCTGCAAATAAAGGATGAATTTAGTTGAAGAAGCATGCCAATGGCCAAATATAAGGCCAGTGGCATATTTTTCCATTGGAAATTAATAAAACTCTATTTGTCCTCCCCCAATCTCTGGTTTGTAAGCGTAGCGCAGCGGCGCGAAAATGCGCTGCGCTTTTAAAACAAGAAAAATATTTAAAATATACATAGAAATTGTAATTTTAGTTAAAAGTTAGTTCGCCATGCAGGTGAATGGCATGCTGAAGACAACATGGCTATTGAGTACTGGTTGCTATGTGTGGAAGCGTTCTGTCAGAGATGTAACCAAGCATTAGTAGGCAATCCGATGCAATTGAGGCTGAGGACAGTGAATCACAATTTGTCATGTCATATGGGCCAAGCCACTACAGTGTAAGAGTAGGTTAAGGGACTATTAGAGTAGAAGATAGGTGACATGTATAAAACACTGTAATCCTATCGGAGCAGTGTGTCACATGTTTGCTGTCAGTTACTCATCAGTGGAAGAGGCATGTTATGATTTATCCTAGGTAAAGTCAGGAAATTGACGGTGTACGCCATGGATATCACTGATGTTTCTTGCAAACCTGCATACAGTGAGTAAGCACCTGTGCATGCCTGTAAGCCTGAGTAAGCATGTGTGCGCGCGTGTCAGCCCGTGTGCATGCCTTGAAGAACAAGTAAGCTAGTATAAGAATGTTGAAGCCCGTGCAATGTCATGTAAGCCAGTGTATGCATTTGTAAGCATGTATAAATCTGTACTACACACATCACACACATACTGCACACTCTGAAACACATGCTGCCAATACTACACACATCAGTCAAATGGCACATGGATGGATAATAGATCTGCAGAATTAACAGTGCTGTAAACTATACTACATTGAAGATCATAGCTGCAATGCATCATGCCTGCTTGCATACACCTAGAAGGATATCACACTTTGTGTTAACAACATTTTAACATTAATACAGTGCTATAAAGCCACCCTGTGCATCAGCACCATGTTAGTCTGTTCCTGCATCACTGTTACACATTACAGGTGGTGGCACATGTGTCATCATATGCACAGGGTATGGTGTTTCTTTTCCAGAGCCTGTCATTGAGCCATCCAATCAACAAGTAAGTATGTGTGTGTGTGAGGGACAACAGTGTTTGCATGGCCCAATGTTGATGCAATGTGTGTGTGTATGTGTTAGCCCTAGCTGTTTGTTTCATGTGTGTGTGTCTGCATGTACACAGTTTCAGCATGTGTCGTGCATATACAGGAGGTTGTGGGAGAGTCACAGACCGTACCTGCCAGGCTGTACAGATCGCCATTATTGGCCATGGACACCCCTCCATGCATTCAACAATATTCCAGTCCTGCACCTGTCAATGTATACACATACATTCTTGGGATCTGTATCACAACCTGTAGATAAACAGGAGTCAGTAATGTTAACCTGATTTGCAAAGTATTGTCAGTTAATACATAGTTATATGAGCCATACTCATCCTCCAAAGTAATAACCACTGCTGACTGTTGCTGAGATGTGCGCATGACCATTTAAAGGTGCTGTACTATCATTGTTTTCAATGTCCCTTGTAATATCCAGCAACAAAATAACTGGTCACTACACAACTATAACCCAGGATCACTACAGCACACAGTATGTGCACTATCACAGAGCCATAGCAGATTTACATACATCAAAGGTGATCACGTACAGAAAATGCAGAACATTCAATAGTGCTAATATCCACATACATATTTATATCTATCTACATTACATATATATATATATATATATATATATATATATATATATATAGAGAGAGAGAGAGAGATACACACACACACACACACACACACACACACACACACACACACACTTGGCAGGGTCGGGATCAGAACACAGACCTTACTACCTTATCACACTACAGCATTACTCATGTACAGAATGGGCTACCGTGATTACTAGATCACAGCATTCACACAGGAATACGTCTAGCTTGCTGGCGTCAGAATCAAAGGCAAAGATGTCATACAGATTCTATGGAGAGTGAATAGTGTAAAAGCAATGCACTGTTGTCATGCAGCAGGAAACTCACACACATACACACACACGTGGCAGGATTGGGATTAGAACACAGACCTAACTACCTTATCACACTACAGCATTACGCATTTACAGAATGCGCTACCGAGATTACTGAACACAGCGCTCCCAGAGGCATACTTCTAGCTGGGTGACATCATCCACAAAGGCAAAGATGCCAATAGGGAATGTTTGTGGTGTGAGGCATCTAAAAGCATTACCGTGTCCCCAGGCAGCTGGAAACACACACACACACACACACACACACAGACACACACTTGGCAGGGCTGGTAGTCGAACATATACCTAACTACCTTATCACACTATGGCAATACGCATTTACAGAATGCGCTATCGAGATTACTGAACACAGCACTCCCAGAGGCATACTTCTAGGTGGGTGACATCATCCACAAAGGCAAAGACGCTGATAGGGAATGTATGTGGTGTGAGGCATCTAAAAGCATTACTGTGTCCCCAGGCAGCTGGAAACACACATACACACACACACACACACACACACACACAGACACAGAGGCACACACTTGGCAGGGTTGGGAGTCGAACATACACCTTTCTACCTTATCACACTACAGCATTACGCATTTACAGAACACGCTACTGAGATTACTGAACACAGCACTCCCAGAGGCATACTTCTAGGTGGGTGACATCATCCACAAAGGCAAGGATGCCGATAGGGAATGTATAGAGAGTGAGCAGTCTGAAAGCATATTACTGTCCCAAGGTAGATGTAGACAAGCACACGGCAGTGGTGTGATCGGGGCAACTAAATATCTACGGAGCACTACAACACCACTACATAGATATGGGATGCGCCACAGACAGTACACCCTGCAAGACAGTCAACCAGTGTGTTCAATGTAGGCATCCATCGTGATGCTGAAAATGGACATCTGTTGCCTGGATGTCCACCATCACTATACAGGATGTCAATGGCCAAGCCCATACACAGAGGCACATCACCGACACAAGGTGTCACTGGCCATGCTCACACGCTTAGTATCACACATCCATTTGGAATTTATTGTGTGTCCATCTACACAACGGTGTACTGGGCATTATCACACACTTAGCAGTTGCAAAGGGCAGTCTTGCATGCACACGGATTCTAAACACGTAAGGGCACACTTTGGAATGTACTGTGTGTCCAACTACACAATGGCATACTGGGCATGCTCACACACTTAGCAGTTGCAAAGGGCCGTCTTGCATGCACACAGATTCTAAACACGTAAGGGCACAGTTTGGAATGTACTGTGTGTCCAACTACACAATGGCATACTGGGCATGTTCACACACTTAGCAGTTGCAAAGGGCCATCTTGCATGCACACAGATACTAAACATGGAAGGGCACAGTATGGGATTACTGTCTCCACATACATGAAGGCCACTGACATGTATTGACCAGTACACACTCAGGAACCATCATAGATGTCTCAGGTGCAGATCACAGAGGTACACACCACAGTCTACAATGTAGCCCTCAGACATCACCATGTCATTGGACCAGCAATACACAACCATACATCCACACAACACTGTGTGACTCATGACCAGTGGACTGTACATAGGTGTACAGCAACTGTGCAGACTACACATGTTCCGACAGGGTTCCATCATGTGTTATGCATTGCAATGATACCACTGTACATAACCAGGTCGGCTCTACACATACCAGGGGCCCTGGGTCTTACACAGCTGTGACAGATGACAGTCGCTGTACACCAACGAACACACATGTTTGGATATGTCATACATGTAATTGCAGTGGATATGTGCATGGACCACACACACAACACATATGTACATAGCATAGCTTTTGCTGTCCTCCGTGCAGACAAGTGGCTACAGCAATCATACACATGCAAATGGAAGGTGGGTCCATGGCTGTTGAATGCCAACAGTATGTGAGGTAGCAATGTTGACCGAGGACACATTCCCTCTGTACTAGTTACCCATGACACCCATCCTATCATACAACAGTCCATGTGTTATGTATGGCAACACACATGTCCACCAATTGCAATGCATACAAACATGGCTACATGACAGGAATGCAGGATCAACACATATGTACAAACCGTAGTGTTCATGCAGCTACCATGCATGTGCAGTAGCTGATGTAAGTAATTCATCTGTGCCTAACTACAACATGCAGTTGCAATGCAGCCCCATCATTGACACCTGTATATGGTGACATACTGACAGTACGGTAGGATGTACATCAGGTATGGATGGATGTGTGTACATAATGTGGTGATCAACCAGTGTAGATGGATGTTCACTGGGGACAGCTCACAGGTGTGTCACATGCCATCCTACCATTACATGTGCAAACAGTATGCTATGTTACTGTTACTTGACAGTGAAGACATAAAACCAACACAGTGGTCGGGTGTTACCGACTGTACGTCACTTGACACCTGTAACACTTACATCCTCCCGTGTGCATATAGCAGCACAATTGCCGGACATAGCATTGGTACACATAATGCGGCCAATACTGCTGCATGTCTGTCAGATGTATCATCATATAGCAGGTGTATCATTCACAGTACTGCCATGTGTGTTTGCATGTGTGACCATATATGCCACATATGGTGGGGAATATATCCCAATTGTTACACACCCCCATACACTGTTGTAGACATCTGTACATACTGCAGTGTGGAAAGCATGACGTAGGCAGGTGGGGTGTGTGTATCACACACATCAGCTATCCGTATGTGTATGACAATTGTGGTCTCCACAGTTTGTGTGTGTGTGTGTGTGTGTGTGTGTGTGTGTGTGTGTGTGTGTGTGTGTGTGTGTGTGTGTGTGTGTGTGTATGCATGTATGGCTGTTTGGAGCATGGAGTGAGGGTGTATGCTACCATACAGAACACACAGGATCCCTAACCCCTCATGGTGATGCAGTCTACTACCCTGTTGATGCCATCAGTCTCAGCCGTACTGGCTACCTGTACATGTCCTTTCTCTGTGTCACGTTGTGTGGGTGCACAGTACTGTGAGGGTGATGACCACATAGGCAAGTGTCCTCACCTTAACACTATGGGGTGTGCATTATAGTGTTGTTGACCCCGTGAGTGTGGGCATGTTCCTGTAATGTGACAGGGTATTACTGCTACACAGTGAGGCCTCATACTATCAAGTGGCCTCTAACGTTATCATGGGCCAGACAGCTGTGTACAACCCCTGTACCATGTCAACATACCTGTGATGTGACCTGGTATGGATGTCATGTCTTTAGCCACTTTAGCCTATTAAACTGCACACATGCTGCTGGCTCAGTATATGTGTGGACATCTGTGGTATGTTAGACTTTCCAGCTGCCTGGTTGAGGCTACGTATAGCATGCTGAGATTGCCATACGTGCCTGTGAGTACTCCACAGTTACACATGGGAGACTGCAAACACTGCTACCTGTAGGCACATGCAAGTAGACCATAAGGAGGTAACCAGGGCATCATTACCAACATGCTGTTACTGTTGTTACCGAGACACATACTGTGAACATATAACAATGCATGCTACACCTCTACTACTTGGTATGTTTGGTGCGTGTCAACAGTACACAACTAATGTAATATACACGCCCCTCACTATTCTTACACAACTAATGTAATATACACTTCCCTCACTAGTCATACACAACTAATGTAATATACACTTCTCACTATTCTGTTCGCCCTGTGCATCAGACCATTTGAGCATGTCCCTGCACCAATGGTGTGGATGACAGGGATGTGACACAGGCTTCATCATATGCACAGAATGAAAATGTTTGCCAGGGGCATAGGCTGCACCAATGGGTGACATCATGTGTGTGGGTAAAGGCTGGTGATATGATTGGACATGTCTGTTCAGTATGCATGTGGGTGTTGTGGTGCCCTACAGATGTGTTTGCTGTGTGCGTGTATGTGTGCACACAGTTTGGCCTTTTGTGTGGCCTACACAGGAGTATTATTGACAGCTCCACATTGTACAGACCAGGTTGTACAGCTCACTGTGTCCGGCCACGGCCATGTGACCTGTGCCTGCCAGGGGTTGCATGGGCACTACCAGGCGGAGGTACAGATTGGCTACTGTCTGATGACACATGTCCACTGGAACCACGTCCCTGCTGGGAATGTCCAGGGCCACATCCACGTGGCCTGCTGTGTCCTGGTGTGGACAGCGCAGCAGCAGCTGCACTGCTACTGCTACCGGCACTATGGGAGCAGGCATGTGAGGTGGCACACTCACGTCGACCTGTACTAGGTGGTGTAGCTGGCCTACATCCACGTTGCCTACGCCTCACTCCTACCAGATGTTCCAGCACAGATAGCTCATGCTCACGGATTGCCATGCCACGGTCAAGGATTCTGACCATGTCACCCAATCGCCTGTCCAGAACATCAGCAATGTGCTGTTGAGCATTTGCCAATGCCTGGATGTTGTCATTTAGGGTACAGATAGCAGCCCTCTGCAGCATCTGCCCTTCTTTGTTCTGCCGTTCAACATGTGCCTGTGCCACCATTACAGTCTGGAACATGCGTCTGATGATACCAGCAGCTGCGCTCTGTCCTGCAGGTGCATGTCTGCCAGAGGTCCTCCTACGAGCAGCACCAGCCACTTGTCTGTGTGGCACATCTGCAGACATTACACTGACACCATGGTGTGGAGACACACCTTCTGTAGCCACTACACGTTCCTGTTCCATGCTAACAGACGCTGACTGTCCTTCCTCTATGGCCACTGGTGATGCGGTATGTGTTGGCAGCAGAACTGTGTGCGGAGAAGAGGGGGACATAGCTGGGATGGCAACCATTGGCACAGATTCAGCCCCTGACAACCCTGCCTGTACCTCATGCATATGTTCATCACTGCTAGTATCTGTGGGGACACTAACATCAGATGGACTGCAGGAGTGTAACGCACCTGCATCACCTGTAAATGCAAAGAAAGACTCTAAATTACAATAGACACACACACACAGACACACACAGACACACACACACACACACACACACACACACACACACACCATGCATGTGATTTGACAGACGGAATGCAGCATGCCTGTGATACAGCAGACGGCATGCTGCACAGACATTAATAGTGTTAGTAAGCATACCCCCTGGGGTGCACACTACAGCAAGCAGGTATCATATCAGTAGCCATGCCATTCACACAATCATGGTAGTATGCATGCAACCCCATGATACACCATGTGGACCAGAACAGGATAACAGTACACATGGCTGACGTGACCCTGATATGTAATCTGCTGACGTATGCATTAACATGCATACATGTATGACACAATGGTGTCCTGACACATGTACAGCATCGAAATGGGCATCACATTGCGGTGTTGTCTGTATGCCCTACAGATAGAATGCATGTTTAGCAAATGTGCATGTGCATGGAAGGGTAGAGTGAGCCATCTACATTGCTCTACAGTGTGCAGTACAGACACTGTGCCATTGCATGGCATCATGAGGCATCTATATTGCTATACAGTGCATAATATGTACACATTGCATAGCCATAACTGCATGCATACCCATGACTTAACTGTGGATTGTGACCCACGATGCTGAGGTGTATACACACCAAACCATGCTGTGTCATGTGACAGGTCACTGGAGGACCTTCAGATGATGCCCCTGCACAACAACTACAGAGTCTTAGCTGCCTGGCAACCATGTCCACACATAGCGGACTTGTCAATTCACCATGTCCCACATGACATTGATGTACCACACACACGAGGTGCACAGCTAATGGTGATGTCCTACAGCAGCAAGGGAAATGTACAGTATCTGTTGCCTGATGTGGTGTCAATGTCTGTGGAAGCTGTAGAGGTGACTACTGTCATGCTATGACACAGGCGTGATGTTCAACACATCTTATATGGTAGACGTCAGTGACACCTCCACTGGCTGTGCACAGGCTTTTAGGATGTCAGTGCACCGCATCAACTGTATAATCGGTCAACTAAGGGTATAATTGGACCATGTGTGGACAATGTGAAATGGTGTATACACATCACATCTACTGTGTGCCTACGTATCTCTGGCCATCCCCCTTGGCCATGTGTGCACATGTGTTGGACAAATGTGTGTGATGGCCGTCTGTCACACATGTCTGTATTGTCCCATATGACATACACCCATAGATGTCAGATATGTCACCATCCACAAGGTTATGCAGACAACAGGTTGTATGTGAGGTATGGGTTATGGGATAGTGTGACATTATTGCAGCCAATACACTATGTGCCTGGGACATGTCTGATGGCACATCACAATGTGTGCACCCATTGCAGGGGCATATAACACAATGGTGACGCCTGTGGGCTGCCCATATCACAGCTCACTGTGTGGTACTGTTTGCGTACCACATGTGTTGTTCCAATGTATAGTACATATGCCTCCAATGTAGAACACCTCCACCGTTGTATGCACAGCTGACCACACATGTAGCAATGACAAATACTCTAGTTTAATGTTGGTGTATCATTTCATTTGTATATATTGCACATGGGTGACCTGTGTGAATGATGGGTGACACGACCTGTATATCATGAATGGAACAGACATCAGGTGTACAAGTGTTAACTGGCCACATGGCAAATAGATCTATGCTTTAACATGCCTGATACTGATGACAGTCTCACCTGCAATGGACTCATGTCTCTGCGAAACGCCAGAGGTACCTGTATAGGGGTGACACAGCAGTATGAACATTATCCATGACTGTATGACTGCCACAGGGTGCACTGTGCATGTTAACACATTTGCCTGTACAATAACATATAGTATGCACATGTGTGCATACACAGGGTAGCATACTGCAGTATGCAGCATGTATGTCCACATACCATGCATATGTTGTTACATTACATAATGTACAGTGACACATGCATGTAAATGGGATATAGTAGCCATATGTGCAGTACTGACTTACCAGGAAACTCCAGGGTCATTGGTTGGGAGACACCTACCTCCACGATGGCAGCTAGTGTTTGTGGATGCTGTTCTGAGGGTGTCCCCAGACTGGCCAGTAGCTCCTCGGTGTGTGTGAGTGTGTCTGGGTTGGTGGCCCACCACCTGTTCCACCTTGTTCCCTGGTGATTGCAGTGGCATGCTGTTTTGCATGTCGTATCAAGTCCGTGCAGTGTCTGCACACCTGCTGGTAGGTGCGGTTATGGCCATCCACATCGTTCACCCTCCTGTGAAGATCCTGCCACAGGTCGTCCTGCTGCTGGGCATGCTGTGGCACATGGCTGAACAACACCTCGTAGTTCTCATGGAGGTACGGGATGAGGACATCATCCTCCTGGTGGCTGTACGCTGGAAGGCATGTACGAGGCATTATCTGTAAGACATAATGATGGTGACAGGTCACAGTTTCAGAGATGTACAGAGATACTGCTGCACATACATTTCTATGACATCTAGTAGATCTTCACAGTTATCTTTGCAAATCATCATGACACTGACACAACTGACATGTTTGTGTCACACAAATGTAACACCCGTTATGCATTGGATATCATCACCATATATGTGTGTCACCTCATTACAGTGTTCATACTCCATGTCTTGATGTGGGCATGTCTGTTTGCCTGCACTGGTGTTCTTACCTATCTGCACATGCCTGTATGTGTCCATGGTAATGCTGTTGACCTTGATGCTGTGTATATGTCACATATCAACACAGACACAGTCTTAATGGACTTGAACAGTGACAATGCACACATACGCATGGAAACCTGTACATGCATGTGTTTTGCCATATACATCTACACAGCACTGTACAGCTGTTCAACATCCTGCCATGGATCGCCTGTGTTGCACATGTGATAGACATGGGACAATGGCTAGTCAGACATCATTCACAGGGATGGTTATCAACTATAGCATGTACAAGCAAGGTTTCCTAGTTGTATCCGACAGCCATTATGCCACCGTGAGGTACATCAGTGCCACATTACTGATCCAGACATTTGATACTACATCTACCATGTGGCCATCACACCATGTATGACAGGGATGATATGTGCAGCTTTGATGGACAGGGTTGCTTGGTATGGCAGGAGTATGTCACATGTATGGCACAGGGATCTGTCCAGCATGTGGCGATCCTAGTATTAGGATGGTGGCTGTCCATGACGTATGTTTTTCACATCAGCATATGGACATGTAGCATGTCCATCATCATACTGTAGCACATGTCTTTATGCAAGGTAGACAGCATGCTGCATAGTGGAAGTGAGGATTGTGAAGTCTGGTATCGCCCACCCATGCATGGCCATTACCCCTTAAAGGTGATATGTGTGATGCACAATGCATCAGAGGTGCTTTATGTGCAACTAACTGTGTCCGGAACTGCTATACACATTGTAACAAGCTAAGGATTCAACAACATACCCCATGGTTACCAGACCTCATTTGTTGGTGTACTGGACAGTAGGGCTCAGACAGCTACTACTGATGTGAGACTGATAGTACCCCACACTTAACTGGGATAGCCACTCATGTACCAACACATCCGTGAGTCATAACCTCCACTCGGCTGGATCAACCCATACACACCACCTCCAAGACCAACATTATCCTTGACATGAACACTACCAACATGTGACTGGTGTTCCACACCTGGGGTTATCCCCTCATTGGTGGATTCTGAACATATGTTAATCACCCTTGTTAGCCACATCCCGGCACCACACCCTTCACGGCATACACAGTACATGAGTACTACAACACCTACTACAGACATCCTATGACAGTGGTAGTTAACGTCATGACACCCGTGCAGATGGACAATGCACATACAAATGCTGAAACATACCCCAGTGCACTTCATTAGCACATACACAACTGCATGGATCATGCTATTCCACACAGAGCCATGATGGTACACACCAGATAACAGATGCCACTCTGGTGGTCAAGTTCCATGGACATAATTTACAACAATGGGTGGAGGCTGTTGCACAGTGGTGTACAATCCCATGGCTGGGGTAGCTCACTGGTCAGCCTCGGTAGGGCCACGGGATCCCTCATCACATACTCCAAGACTAGCTATGTAAACATTACTGCGACACATTCCGGGGTGTACCACAAGGCATTATGGTGGTATGTTAGTAGTCAATGGCAATACCCACATCTGCTCTCACATACAACAGTCACTCAGGAACGTTACAGAACCAGGTGATGCTGGCAACATGCTGGCAGATGGATTCAATGCTAACATTACACCCTCTCACTCACTACAGGGCCACAATCCATGCAGGAACATTGCAGTGTCCCTGCGGTCACACCTACACAGTACTAACCTGCACTCTATATGTCCTGGGACACTGGCCCCATGTCACCTTCCAAAATCCCAGGCTGTGATGTCCACAAACCTCTGAACGACATGTCTCCCCACTAGGCCACCATATTCAGTAATAGCCTTGTATCAGACATTGTGGCCCCTGAATGGCACACAGCAACAGTTATCACACTCCACACAGGTGGCACCGCAATGCATGAGTGGGACTATTGTCCTACACACCTGACTGGACTGTTCTGCACGGCTATGGGGCACATCATCATGGACGTCATTCACAGAGACATTGTTGGGCTCCGGTCCTTTGATGCCACCCAGGTTGGACTTGTTAGGGCGAGAGCATGGCTCCTACACCTGGTGGACTCCTTTCATACAGTTACCAGGGTAATTGATGATGGTACGGGGGTCCACACAGCCCACATTGTCCTCTCATTGCCTTTCAGCACCGTTTTCCATTCTGGTATTGACAACATACACATCCACCTTCACGTTGTACCCTATGTCTCAGGATGTTATGAATGTGGGTCATGGACAGGACACACACAATGAGGGTAGCATACCATAGTACCTACTGCATTTCATTTACACTTGGCAAACCACAGTCCTCAGTCATAGGGCCCCTCATGTTCAGTATATGCTTCCCTGAGGTACAGGCTAGCACAGAGGGACTTTCCCTGCCTAGCTTTACAAACCCCTGCATATAAAGCATCATGATTGATCCATCAGCTGATACTGACTCCATCCATACAGGTGTCACTGTGTCGGATACCTGTTATGAATATCATGGCCTCAAGCTGCATGACACAAGGTGCATGAACATCACCTTTGCATTACACCATTCATCCACTGACTATCACATAGGTGGTAGTCCCCTACATACATGTCACATTGTACATGTTCATAGTACACATGTATGTCACACCCACTCCTGTGATTACTATATTGCCACTGTGGCATGGATATCCTTCTACATGGCCCCACTTATCTGTACTGGGGGTGTAGCTGGTACATAGGCACCCATTGTACCTCTGAGCTCCAGACTTCTACACACATTCAAGGGTACAACACCCCATTTAGGGTGTACCTTACACAACAGCTACAGCTTTACATACCACAACATTAACACGCCATGACATTTATTGAGCTCCGACAGTTAAAGTATGCAGCTGAACTATGGACACCTCGTCTGTACAGATTTGCATACTACATACTCAGGGGTGACCTCTGCTGAACAGACAGGGCCCATGTCCACAACAATATTAATGGATATACTCCACATACGCAACATAAGCAAAAGCCACTGTGAGCAACATGCTCATGAATATGTGCACACATGCAACGATGAGTGGGATGTGCTTAAGGGTTACATTCCCAAACCGGACACACACCATGCTTTGGAACATGATTCCTATGTACATCACGCAGGGATACTCAGTAGCACTGTTCATGTGATACCTCACTTGGTGGATGGGAGACACATGTACACCAGGGATCACTGCAGTGGTTGTACTGTGCAGAGGTGCAGGCAACACACGTCTCTGCTGTTCACAGGACACTACCCTAGAGAGGTGCCACTGGTGTGAACACTGTAGATGCACTTACACATAGACTTGCCAGACTGCATACTACCCCACTTTGAACCTGTGAAGCTATTACATGTCCTTTGTGCATGGTTACTTTGTAGCCCTTCCATTTAGATTAGCTATCATACTATTACAGTGTCCCGTGACTACAAGCCATATGTATCCTGTTATTGTACATGCCAATCGACAATACCTTTGGTATGCATGCTATGCCTGTTATGCTGTGTAGAATATCTGACATATCTACCTACAATACTATACATTACACATATTTTACATAGTATCCCATAATGCAAAGCATACGTGCACAGTGGGACCACCTTAGACATGTCATTGTCGTTATATGCCCATACACATGCCTACTGTGACAGTATATCAACATATACTATCCCCTGCTATGGCACGTACTTGTTGGACATACCCTACCACTGACGGCGGGTTGTATGGAATTGTTCTGTTTAAAGCCCTCATGTAGCATCCCTTGTGGTGTCTGTGATGTTTACCTTGTGCCCACTGCTGGACGCACAATTTCTACAAGCGTTAGTATGTTCAGCAAGACATCACTACATAAATACCTTTTCCCACTTTATGCATTGCGGACACTTTTAATTAATGCAAACCAGGCTATACATACACTAAATAATTAATACAAAACATGCTATACATACACTTACATACCGAGTGTTCTACATACCTTGTTATTGTTCCGGACTTTCATCTCTATCTCTCTTACACTGTTTAAACAGTTATATGGTATGAGCATATGGTTTGAATGTCTGGCAAGTCATCCTTATATACGTCAATACCTGTAACATGTGGTTTCCTGCCACCAATTGGTGTTCCTGAGTGACTAATTACTTGCACATCAGCTGTGCAGCTACTCCATTTGCCAATTACATGGCAAGAGTGGGGTATAATTGTATTCTCCACTTAGGCATTGCCCATTTGCCCTACCTTTGGGGAGACGGCCTGTATTGTGATTTGTTGTGTGTAATTGCAACTGTATGTGTAGAGACAAGTATGCTTTGGATTCATGTTCCCCATGGATTGTGTGTGATGGCTAGAGTATGTGGTTCAACATGTGGGTGTACCTGTCGTCCCAACCATCTGATAACAGACTATTGCAAACAAAACCTGTAACATTGCCGTTTGTTCCATTATACAAAAGCTACAATTTTGCATGGCACCTTTAATTGTGTCTCTCACAAGGTATGTTGATGGTTCTGCAGGTGTAATTGACTGACTGGATGTTTGTGCTGTAATTACAGTCTGTATTGCTATAGTTTCTAGTGTGGGGGATGTCAGTGGGTGTACGTAGCATATACAGGTTTGTGGGGTTTGCATTTCTACATATTACAGATATATATGTGTGTGGGCCCCTTCCCTAATTAAAGAGCTATCAGTTAGTAGACTTATGTTACGGGATTTTACATTGGACCGTTATTAATTGGTTTCTATATAGTATGCAGGCGAGGTTGATAGTTCCATTCCTACGGAATTGCAATGATATGTAAATGGATATTTCTAAATGACAGCTATCCCATGTATTTCTGTCCCAGATATTTGCAGTCATTGCAGTTGTGCTGGTGAAAGAACCACTTTGCCATGGGTTGTCAACTTTTCATATGGCCATTGTTGGACACTTGCGGGACACACAGCGGTGTTTACAAGCTGACACATAGCCATGGTCAGTACACAGGATAGCACATACTTTTATCCTCAATACATACCTATTGTTGTGGGACTTTGGCTACTTATCATTTTGCATGTAACATTTACGTTTCTTACATACAGGCATAACTATTTCATGTAACTATTACATAATATATGGGATATAATAATGTCCTACAATCTCGGACATTTGCCCTTTGTAATGTTTTATGTCAGGACACACCTGCCCAGGGAGGGGCTGTCCCTCCTAATGTGGGACAGGTGGTAACCGTATGCCTACGGCTAGCTATACCCACACCTACCGTAATGATCTACCTCCGAGTTGGCACTAACAGACACACGATGCGGACACACATACACACATTACAGTCACACAGAAATGCACACGGCACCCTCAACACACACATACACAGACTACAGCACTCACAAACACAGTTGAACACAGTACCTGCGTGGACCGCATCACCGGCAGCAGTAACTAAATGTCCCTTCATATCGTCATAGTAGTACTCGCGATTCTACTGTTCTGGTACTGGGTTCTTTTGGTCTTTCAGCCTCGTGGTTACATGTGTCGGTATGTTAAACATTCTATAGTTGGCGGTATCCTATTTATTTGTACCTCCAAGGTGTTATGAATGTCGTTGACCTATCTATATATTTGCAGATATCGGTGAATCCGTATATATCAACATACATCACTCTATCGCCCTTTCTATCTGTATTATATGTATGTATATATGTGTATATATATATATATATATATATATATATATATATATATATATATATATATATATATATATATATATATATATATATATATATATATATATATATATATATCTGACAGGGAAAGTGACAGGCAAGCTACACCTTTCACTGTGTACTTGTTGGTGTATACTGTTTCCTGGACTCCGCATGTTTGTGTCTGTACCTGTCACATTACACACCTGCCATAGGTTAGGGTTACCAGCTGTCCCACTTTGTGAGGGACAGTCCCTCTTTGGGCAGTTGTGTCCTGCAAAATATTTGTAAACATGGCAAATGTCCTGAGATTTTACGACATACTTATTTCCTATCGTTTATGTAATAGTTGCATAAAACAGTTATTCTGTATCTGAACCACCTATATGTTATAGAAACAGAATAAGTAAGTAAACATTACAAGAATAAGCTTTTATCTAGGCAAAACAGTGAAGTTCTGATTTTCATACTGGCCGGGTGTATGTGTCGGCCTGCAGACATCTGACGTATGTCCCACATTGGTCATTTGAAGAGGTGGCAACCCTACCATAGGTACATCTTGGCTAGCAATAGTGTTAGGTGATTGTATACATGATTGCGTGTTCTACTCCTGGCAGTGGTTGTTTTACCCTGCAGAGCAGGCGCTATTAGTGCAGGGGTGAATAATACTGGTTTCACCTGTTCTGGACATCATTGAACATGATCTGCACGATATTCGGAGAAGCTTAGCCCTGTTTCATGCATATCCGTATAGTCATATTTAAACGTTGCTTACCAGCAGTGGGCAACGCATATTCCCACTAACATGTGCTAAACATGATCTGATGACCTGCATCCGACATGCATTACTCGTGCCTTCGGGATTACGTTACATCCCTTGCAGGACGTGGGACCGGGAACATGCAGGACAGTCACTGCATTTAACACTTGGACATCTGGGATTTGTACACGTGTTATGTCGTTTTGTATGTGGAGTATACTACGGCTGTTACTCCATACTGCACTCGCATGGGTAAATCAGTTAGTTTACATATTGATGAGTCCAGTTAATGGTATGTCCATGTGATGTTTACTGGATGTGCTCCAGCATTGGGTATGTATATCACAGTGAGCCACACATGATACTGTGCTACACCTTCAAACGACCATAGGTGGAGCATGCTGGGGTGACGAATACCTGTCATGGGTACACCCCATGCCTTGACACAACATCCATGATTACATTATGTGGAGCCCCTCATTAATGCAGCAGGGAATCCATGCTGAGTGTGTGCAGAACAGTGCTTACACACATGTGCTCCCACGGTTGCCTCTGCTCCACTAAGCGAAGTTGGTTACTCGATGTTGTGGCGACAGCGGACACTGTTTGCCCCGTTTTGTGCATGGCCTCTGACAATCGGGCGTGTACCTACCAATGTACCTGGGAACCTACACACACATCACCAACATATGCTGATAGCTGCTTGTACTGTTCAGGTGTTGACATTCCGTGTTCCAATAGCTGTTGTGTGTACAATGTTTGAGGGCTGCCTATGTAGGATTCACACAGTGGGCCACCTATACATTACAATTTACAGGTGGTCGTGTTTGCGTGCCATCCATTTTACTGTGTGTGCAGGTGGAGAGGTGTGTCAGTCCATAGGGGCCTACACTGTCAGAGTATGTGCTATACGTTCCCTCTTTGCCAAGGCGTAGGCATATTGGGCATGCCTCCGTCTGCCTACTGGGGCTGGCACAGTGTGTCCGTGGTCTGAATCCCTCTGTGCCTGTGATGGCCTTGGCAATTGCGGTGGGCTATGAGGGCCTTCACCATTTAGTCCCTGCTGCAGCTGTTTCCACAGGATCATATTATGTAGCATGGCACATACTATGAAGATGTGGGCACACATGCCTGGAGAGTACTGCAAGGCTCCCCAGATGTGTCCAAGAACTGGAACTGTGATTTCAGCATCCCGAACACATGCTCTATGATGATTCTGGTTTGTGCGTGTGCATCATTATGGCGTTCTTGCATGGGTGTGTGTACATTTCTGATGAGAGTCAACCTCCATGACTCCAGTGCATAGCCAGCATCCCCCACAAGGTGGCCATGTGGGATGTCCCCCCTGACAAATACCTGATACAGCTGTGAGGTATTCCAGATATGGGAGTCATGGTAGCTTCCAGGGCTGCCAGCGCACACATCCATGATAATGCCCTGGGCATTGCACATGACCTGGCAGTTGATGGAGTGGAATCCCTTGCGGTTTATGTAGCGCCTACCATGCTCACCGGGTGGTGACTTGATATGTATGTGCATGCAGTCTATCGCACCCAGTACCTCCGGGTAGTGTGCCACATGGTGGAAGTGACACATATTGCTGGCCAACTCCTCCTGAGTTTGGGGGAAGTATATATGCTCATTGGCATGTGGTAAAATGGCATCCAGAAACTGGTGTAGTACCCTGGATGCTGATGCCTGTGAGATCCCCATTATATCTCCAGTTGGCCTTTGAAAGGTACCTGTGGCTAGTATTCACAAGCTTACACATACCTTCATGTCCACTGGGATGGGTTCCCCTCTGTTGTTTCTGGTTCTCAGGCATGGCCAGCACAGCTCCACTATTTGCTGTAAGATGTCCCTGCCCACCCTGTAACGCTCTTCTATCTCCAGATCATGTAGCCCCTGGTAGGATGCCCTTGGTCTGAACACTCTTCTCCTCCTCTGGGGCCTGCGGTGGTTGTTGGCATCATCCTCCACAACACCATCAGTCTCTAACACATGCTGATGAATCACAGCTATGGCAGCTCCCAACATGTACATTTTAAAAGTTCCCCATGTGTTTACACCCATGGTGCAGTGTTTGGGAATACACAGGTGTGTGTAGGGTGCTTTTACGCTTTATACTATTGTGCTGTGAACACAGATGATGTCATAGGGTGTGTATGTACGATCGTAGCTACAGGGTACCTTATGTGTTTTACTACCGGAACTACTATTGTGGTGCCTTTGGTGTTGAATTACATTTGGCTGCCGTGGATTACCTCTTGACCTTCCCTTTACATTTCTGCATGTTCCACCTACCATTTTCTGGCATGCATCCAGCAGCCTGCTTTCATTTGTACTTTCCTAGACCTGGCTTATCTTGCGTAATGTGTTCTATTGCCGATCTACTGTCGGTTTGCTTTGCTCTGCTATAACAGATCTCCTATCTTTGCAATCCAATGCCTCCCCTCCTTTCTTTGCATTCCAATGCCTCCCCTATCCTGTTTTGCAGGTTTCTGCGAGCAGACTTGTCAGCTGCTGTCGATTGGCCGCCGTGAGTTGATTGGTGTGAATTGCTCAGTAGTACTCCAATTACCCTACTTCGGCATTTCATTCTTTTCTTCTCCTGTCCTTCCTGTTTGTGCTATTGTTCGCGGTGCGTGCATCCGCTTACCGGGTTTCGGGCATGTTTTCATCCCCGTACACATGCGCTTTCGGGCACCATATGTGCTCTCAGCTAAACGATTCTATACCTTCCTCCCCACCCCTGTCCTGCAGCTTTGCTTAGCAATGGCCAGGCCAGATTTGCATTGCTCCAATGTGCTTACTGCTACAGTGGCACACCTCTCTGCTGATGTCATGTATCTCCTCTGTGCCACTCCTCGGTGTTATAGCGCTGTGCTGTATGGTGCATCCTTCATCCAGCGGGACATTTGCGATTCAGTATTACCTGCCTCATTTGCATGACATTGACTACTAATTCATAGTTACCATGCCGAACACTGTCGCAGGCCCTTAGCAACCCTTGCACCTTGGTTGTGGTGTACCATGCCTACCATTGCGTTTTATGGTGAAAACCTGATTTGTATTACATTGCGATTTTATGACATTTGTATATATTTTCTTTGTGTTCCTGTTTACGCACACATGCCCTGCGGTTGTACTGTGCATTACTGTGGACATGACATTAAATGTTGTTTTTAGGTGTTGTGCATCTTTTCTTATGCCATTGGCTGTGTATTTAGCCATTGGCATATGTTAACTTTGTAATACATGAGTCTGGTCCGCTTCCATAGCTCCGATGTTCTGTTTGGGAAAATGTAAACCGTGTTTTTTGGTTTACATTTCCGTGGGCTTATGCTATGCCTGCACCACTTCATGAATCGCTATATGCCTTCATTTGCATGGTGCGACACTGCGCATGTGGTGATTAGCATACTTATGCCGAGGGCTGCGCAGTTCTGGCGTACACCAGTAGTGCACGTGGAATTGGATCGTACCTGAATCACTCGACGGCCATATTTGGTGTTATTCCACCTATGCTACGCCTGCGCCTGGCGCAAGCTTCATGAATCCCGGGATGTGTTTTTCCCCTGAAAGCATCTCTACAAGTAGTTTTACATAGTGACTGCTTTGCTTCCATATAGTCTGCAATTAATCTTCTGTGCATTAGTTTAGATTTTGTTTTGACAGAATTATCTAGCAGCAATTTAACTTTTTTTAACATCATCATCGTCACTGTATATTAATGGTGGTAAATCTTGACACAAAGCAATAGTCATTTTCTTAGGAACACAAGCAATGTCCAGTCTGTTCCTTTCCATTGTAGGCTTTTTAATAATCTGAAGCAATTGTTGTTCCTGAGCATAATTTGTAAATACTTTCCTTATTAATGCTGTTTAATCAATTCCAGTCTCTTTCTAGTAAATTTAATTCCACAGTCATCATTATTTTCCATCTTGTGTTTAAATACTTGGCTTATTAATGCTTAATCAATATTATTTTAGTCTGCTTCTGGTAAATTTAAATCACCACACTATGAATTTCTCTCCTGTGTTTCTTGCAAGAAATTTATGAATTCAGCATTTGATTTTGGTGGTTTATACATGCTGTTATCTGTTCCAGGGTTGTCTTTATATTCACAGTTACAGAATTTGCAGTAATGGTGCTATCATCAAATGTGTAATAATCACAGGTCTCATAACTGTCTTTAATCCCTATCATAATACCATCACCTGATTTTTTTTTTTTTGCTAGAATGTCTGTTACAGTAAAAACATTTATACATTGACAGAATTGGCTTACAGTCATTGCTTTTTAATCATATTTTACAAACAATAACAACATCAGTCTTGCGGGACTGTAGTAAATTTTCCAAAAAAATAAAAAAACACTTTAATACTAATGCTCTTTGAATTATGGATATTAATCAGCATTTTTTAATTCTAAGTTATTTGTTGTGAACATTTTCCTTTCTTTACTACTTTTTTATTTTCTTCTAGATGCTCTGAATCCTCACATTGTTGAATATCTGTGTCCTGATTTCCAAATTTATCATCAGTGGCATCCTATTTAATAATGCAATGAGAAAGAAATTTGAAGGAACTTTAGAATGACATGAAGACAAGTGAAAATGGAGGAGGAAAGGAGAAGGACTCAAGTCTTTGAGACTGAAACAGCACTCATAGAAAAACAGGTATGACATACAATACATTCTGGAGGGTGCATGGAGATAGTGTGGGCAAATATCTGGTATGGCAATTAAAGGGCAACAAGAGAGAATGTTTTAAGAATTAAATTAAAGGAATTAATGGTGAAAGTACAGCATAGGTACAGAATGCAGAGGGTTATGGGATAATATTATAGGATGATTTGCAAATCAAGTCAAGAAAAGATAAGACAGAGAAAGAGATAGAGATAGAGATAGAGATAGAGATAGAGAAAGAGAGAGAGGCAGAGAAATGATGAATGTTTCAGAAACTAACTTATGCTCTTTCAGGGAAGCTTACAATAATTTCCTTTAGGCAGACAATTTACCTGCTTGCTTTTGAAAAGCATGCATGCAATTACTTCATAAATGAGGCTAGGATATAGTGCAGCCAGGAAACTACTTCTCTGTTTCATTAGTAAATGCAGATTTGAAAATGAGAGCAATTATCCTTGCTTAAAGATTTCTGAAATCTATTTCTAAACTGGTGGAGGAGAGTCAGGGGATTTGTATATGGCAAAAGGGCAGAGAGTAGCTAATGGATTCTAAGGGGTGGTTTCTGGTAGAATTTTGGGAAAGATAATTCTGAATTAAATTCTTAAGAATGTGGGGAAATATTTTGACAACAAAAAACTTTTTATACAGATGAACAGCAATTTATGTTAGGGTTGGGAGGGTGGCCTAATGGTTAAGTTATTTGTCTTACAAACACAAGGTACAGGGCTTGAATCTCACAAGGGATAATTGGTTAAGTTTAAAATGTCTCGCAAGGACAGTTAGCCTAGTATGAATCTATGAACCAATGTTTAAAAGAGCTAGTGTTACTTTTAGGAAACAGGTGAAAGCTATGTTAGAGTGCTCAGAATATGCCTTATAATTATTGGGGTTACTACTGCAGAAGTGAAGGAGAGAAGAGATCCAACAGGTGTCCATTATCACCTTCTTTGCTCCTTTTTGCATAGGAGGTATTTGTGCAAAGCATAAGATGGGTATAAATAACGTACCAGGAATATGTAATTCTTTCAAACATTTTGATGATGACTGAATACTAATGGGGAAATGCCAGCAACTGAGACTATTTTGAAAAGTATGAGAAGTTTTTAGGACTGGAATGTAGCTAGTCTAAAACAGTTCAGTCTTCAGTTAAGGGTAATTAAAGTAGAAAGATCTATGAGGAAGTGAAGAATTTGTATAAAGCAAAGACTAGTATCTGGTGGTTAAGGCATATGAATGTCAGGTTGTAATATGAAAATATATATAATCAAACAATTAAGATTGTGGAAATCTGGATATTTAAAGGGGGCACTCCAGTTGTGTGAATTAATATTATTCAAATGATGACTATCTTGAGCATATTATATATTGTTTAGGCATTTGTCACTATGGAAATAATAAGTAAATAGTGAATCTTCAGTCCTGTTGTGTCAGGTTTGTTTAGCTTGGTAGAGGGCGTAAAGTGGCTAAACAGATAATTAGCTTATGCACAGGAGTAAGGGGATAGGACATGCCTGAATTTGGCTTTTATGCACTCAAGGCTGCAGCATCTTTATTGTTGAGAATGCTAAGGGAGAGGCAGCATGAAAAAGGTAATGCTAATGTGAAAGATGCTGGGAAAAAGAGGCAAGACATTATACAATGGACATTTGATAGGCATGGAGTTAGTAGTAAATAGAAGAACAAGATTATGCAACTATTTTGGAGTCAGTGGGACTAAAGAGTGTTATCTCTCCATATCTTCATATCAGGATTTGAAATAATTCAGAGAAACAGTGGAACCGTTGATTTGCAGCAAATCATGGCAAAAAATGACCGAAAAGAGAATTAGGAGACTTTCTAAATAATGAGGTAAATAATGAGAGAACTATTTCCTTTTTTGGAATGAGAAGCATTTAACAGTAAACAAAACTTTAGTACTTTGGAGTGGTAAAACATTAAACAAGTACTGACAGTCATTGTTTCATATTGAATGAAGGAATAATTAAATCAATTTATAGTCAAAACCTATGACTAGTAGGAGTATCAAGGAAGAGGTGAAGAAGAAACGAGGACAAGATAGCTATTTAGAAATCTAAATATAGAAAGATGTGGTTGCTCTGTGGAAAGGCTAAGAATCAGATGGCTCACAAAGCAGGTCGTTGATTTTACCCTTGGGAAATTGAATTAAATTATTAAAAGACTCAGCAAAATAAATAGGATTCTAGTTATGTGGGGATGGTATATATGTGTGTGTCTTTCATGTATGAGATAGAACAAGCAGCTACATATTTAGAGCATTGAATCATGGAAGTGCAGATTTTAGCCCTTGGAAGAGGAAGAGACTGGCATAGTTCTTCATATGTTTTGCAGTTGCACAAAAGTGCATCCATATTTTATATGAATGCATTATTGGGTGGGAAAACATTTTAAAAAGGAAAATACCACAGGGATAGAAATTTGTACTTTTATGGATAGGAAGAAAGGAGAAACAATTTGAAGGAGAGGTAAAAGATGAAAGTGATTCTAGTGGGAGATTGGGTCGAAAAGGTATTTGCAAAGGGATAAAAGGATCAATTGTCTGGTGAGATAGTTGTGTTTGGCTGAATGACATAAAGATACTTAGTAGAGTTGCTGCCACTCAGTTAGACAGATAATAGATAACTAACTAAATAAATAAAGTGTAGGTAGAGTTTACATATAACTTTTTATAAGGTAGAATAAGGAATGTTATTTAAGGTCAAGTAGCAACTTATACTGGTGATCATCACCTGAAGAAAAGTCTGGGCTCACAAGCTCTCTTATCTGTGTTTTGGAGTATCTATTCATATAGATTAGGGATTATAACATTTAGAATATTTTTATGTTTCTGTTGTAATGTACAAATGTATATTATTGTTTAGTTAGCTGTTTTTTTAATGTTACTTGTAACCTGGTGTTTTGCCTCATCCTTCTATATTAAATGTTTGATTAAAATACAATAAAAGCTTTGAGAGTCTATGTAATTTTATCAAAGGTCCATTATCGTGATCCTTTGTTCATCGAACCTTATACAGTGAACATTCACTTCCACAAACATTCAGTTTAACAAATTACTTTCCCAGGGAAATAACTTTCCCAGTATTCAGACTGTTAAACAAAGCATAGTATTTTAAACCCACCCATGTGGGGGGCTGCACCCCCACACCCCCTCCCAACAATATATATCAACTCTGAGATCCCACTGCAGTGGGGAAAAGGGCAAATATTTGAAGCTGGGCAAGTCATTACTTTCCCTGGAAAGGCAGAAGTGAACGTTCACTGTATAAGGTCAGATGAGCAAAGGTTTGTTGTAGTGAATCTTTAATAAAATAATATAGACCCAAGTTTTGGCTCTGTACAGTTCACTGATTTTGCATAGTTTTTTTATACACAAGGACAGAGAAATGAAATGAAACAACGAAACCTCAGAAGACAGTTCCCTCAGGTCTTCTGACCATGAATTAAGTGGAACACAATTTATAAGGGCTTCTTTCCTGTTTATTCAATCCTTAAAGTTCAACACAGTCAGTGTGTTATGTCTTTGTCTTTTAAACTGAAGTTACTTTTGTATCATTCAAGCCATATGCCAGTAAATGAAATTCATTCCAAAGATAAGAAAAAAAAAAAAAAACATCCAATTGGTGTTAAAGTCAATACGAATCATGAAATGAGAATTTACTTAAACAAAAGCCTATGTATCTGGTAACAGGCTTTTCTACAATGAGCAAACAAATGATATCTAAATATTCATAATGGCTGCATACTTCAAAACTGAAAACGTGATCTGTGCTCAGAAATTAGCAAAATCAAAACAAAGTTCTTAAGCTTGTGCTTCATCTGGTCACTTAGTCCCATGTCAAACAATTTACCTTGTTTAATGTGTATTTATGTACTTGGAGGATAAGAATGGCACATAAAATAGAAAACATTTATTATCGCCTTCTGTCAAAACACAAATGATGTCTAGTGTTGTTCCAGCTAGCTTTCCCAATATTTGGAAATTGCCTGGTGAGACAATAGCCCTAACAACCACAAAACCAGTGCAAAAGGAACAGGAACTAGTAAAAACTAATCAAGACAAAACATTAATAAAAAATATATATATTACACCCTTTTGTCCCACAAAAGGGACTTCGTCAGAATAAAACATTAAGAAATGTCACTTCCTTTTATAACATGGTGTTCATCAAAGTTTAAAGAAACAGTTCACTCTTCCTTCAAACAACAGAAAACAGCATCTCAAAAAGTATGAAGACTAAAATAAAACAATTGATATTTAAAATCATTTGTGTGCCTTGTCCTCTCACACCTGCACGGTTTGTATGAGGCACCATTCACAAAGCTATTCCTCCATCACTGGTAGCCATGGAATAGCAGAATCAGAGTCATAAAGTACTAGCATTTGTCCCTTTAATATACAAATGGCTACAGAAGTACTGCACAGCTTCTTTTTGCATTTTGTGGGTCTCACATTTGGAGAGGAGTGGATATCATTTATATATAAAATGGGCATCTGAACACCCCACCTATCCCCATCCTGATCTTTTCTCAAATGATTACCATATGTGCTTCTGTCTGCTTGCTTCCCCTTTTCCATACAGTCCTGTACTCCCATCTCCACCATTCTATCTGGTGAAAGGGTATATTTAAATGATGCCATGGACCTTTGCATTTTGTCAAGTACTTCCCCTAGATTACCATTTTTATACATATGCAAACATGATAACAGCTCTTGAGACTTGTTTCTGTGTGATGCACACTTAATGCATAAAGAGTGTTTATTCACCACTGAGCTTATGCTGTTCTACCACACTCCCTGTTATGACAACTGGCAAATGTCCTAATGATCTGCAATTTGCACACAGCTTTTCACTTTAATTAATCATTAATGCTCTGATAACCTTGTTGTGCACATATTCACAGCTGTCATTTTTCTGAATTTCAATGGAAAAAGCAAGCACATCTATCAGTATTGTTTATTTTTCTGGTGAACATGTTATGAGTTTACGCTTTATATTTTTTCTTTTTAGATTACAGGCTTATGAAGTTGTAGGCACTTAATGAAAGAAAATATATTTATGAAGTCCAGGTTCAATGACTTTCTACATCTAGTTTTTTTTTTTCATTACTCTGTTTATTTGTCTTTTGCCTGTTAAACATTGATATTCCACTGCAAGTTACAGTTTATTGTCCCTTTCTGAAGTGAAAGCCAGGCATGGCACAATTGCTATCTAGGAAGCCATTATTTTATTTATTTTTTTCATTTTCTTGTCTTAACTGCTTCCCATCAGCTGATTTACATGCTCAAATATGCAAGACCCTACTACGCTTGGCCACCCTGGTGAACCTTGCCCTTCCTCCACTATAGTGCCATCTTGGAATTGGTATATTTAGTTAGGGGGTGTGGGGGGGGAGCCCCCCACATTGGGGAGGTATGGGGTGAAGGCTCCCACTTGGAGGTTTTTTTGTTTTCTGTTGAGTTATTTTGTCTTGGTAGTTGAGTGGTTCCTTTCCCGGGGTTTGTTTTCCTTATTCCAGGAGTTTGATATACTGAAGATTTGACAAAATCATTTCGATTAAGTTGGATTCGGTAATGTGAATATTTGATGTTGTGAAGGGAATCCCTTTAATACATCTGTATAAGACATTACCTTTTCTTTTGTTCTCAGTATCAGACAGGTGTCCAGAATTCCATCTTGCAATGTTGTAGAGGATTGGATAAAGAAAATACCACAATACAAAACTACATATACAGGGTTACAGTTTGGAAATAATCAGATTTGAATTTTTTTATGTAAGAAAATGAAAAGAAGACTTTAAAGACTGCTGCAGATTCCCAGATAATACAATAACTATATTGTACAAACACAAGGGTCTTCCTGGAACTAACCATTTTGACAAGCATCTGACTGCAATAGAAGGCCAACATTTTTTTTCCATTTTCTCTCTAGTCATACTTAACCTGGATTAATATGTCATACATCTGATACTATAACCATTTGTCTTGCCTTCTGCAAATTTTTGGACTATAAGCGTTTGATTCTGCCGGTAGCTTGAATATGACAAGTTACCAATCCTTACTGAAAGTTCACACTTATAAAATAATACTTCATTATGCTATATTGTTTTTCCTGCAAATCGTAAGTACTGCTCAGTGTTTTCCCCAACAAAAACATAGATAAGTAGTTACTTTCTCGAACTGAAACAGGATGATAGTGTTTTTCTCTCAACAGCATAAATCTGACAGAGGAATCCCTCTACTGTGATGTAGCCCATATATATATTTCTATATCTAGCTATATATGCATATTTATATATGTATATGTATATATATATATATATATATATATATATATATACATATATACATATATGTGTGTTTTATATATATATATATATATATATATATATATATATCTATATATATATATATATATATATATATATATATATATATATATATATATACATACACACACACACATATATATATAGGCGGAATTTGCACTTTGCCAAAACTGAAATCAATGAGACTACTCTGTGGAAACTACACTTACATGAAACTACACACTGCTGACCCACGGAAAGCTGAATGTCAACTATTACACATCCAAAGAAAACTCTACATATTTTAACAGGTAAATTTAAAATCTTACATTTATTGACATTTATTTGGGGGGCTGCACCCCCAACACCCCTTGCAGATTTTGTAGACCAACACTGAGTGTGCACTACATCATGGAAAAGGTAAGATCCGGAAATGTTAGCATAATTCCTTGTTCAGCTTTCTGTGGTTCGACAGTGTGTAATATCATGGAAGTGTACTTTCGGCAGAGTGGAGTCACTGATTTCAGTTTTGGCAAAGTGTAAATGACACAAGTAGACCCATATACATATACACGTCTATATATATATATATATATATATATATATATATATATATATATATAGATGTATATATATATATATATATATATATATATATATATATATATATATAAAGAATATATATATATTATATATATATATATATATATATAGATATATATATAGATAGATATGCTATATAGATAGATATAGATAGCTATACATATATATATATATATATATATATATATATATATATATATAGTTTAGCTGTGTGCACTATCATAGAGAAGGATGCATTTATTTATACTTGACTAACAGATGCAATGTTCTCACTGTGTGTGTGTGTGTGTGTGTGTGTGTGTGTGTGTGTGTGTGTGTGTGTGTGTGTGTGTTTATAGGTGTGATGACCCACCATTGCCAAACAGTAATCAAAGAGCCTCAATCCCCACCACTAGCAACAATTGGGGATGTTCACTGAGATGATAACAGGTACACACACCTTATTTTCAGATACAGCTCTCTACTTTCAACATCAGGGATTGTTCTACATGTATTAATAATATGTTGAGTGAATGTGTAACCTTATCAGCCATGACCAAAGATCTATATGACTATTTTGTAGTGGAGGCACCTCTGATTCCACAGATAAGTGGCTTACCCAAAGTTCATAAAGATCCCAGGAATCCTCCGCTCAGGCCAATTGTGGCAGGAGCTGGATGGTTGACGGAGCCAATCTCTATCTACCTTGATTCAAAGCTTAAATTGGTTCTATCTGAGTTCCCTCATATACTCAGGGACACTGGCCATTTTTTGGGGGATCTACATCAGGCTTTGGAGGATATCGGCAATTTTGAAGATATCCTGTTAACCACTTTAGACGTCACTTCCCTTTTTACTTGTATCCCTAACACTGAAGGAATATTAATGGTCAGGTCTTTGCTTTATGACTTTATGTCTCACTCTGAAACTGATTTTCTCAGCTTATTGTTGGAAATTGTCCTAGAGAACAATTTCTTTGTCTTTATGGGCACTGTACATAGACAAGTGAATGGAGTGGCCATGGGCACTAGTTGTGCCAACTCCTATGCCAATTTAGTTATGGCAGCCTGGGAGAGAGAGGTCATCCTCAAACTTCCCAACATTGTCTTTTATAGACTGTTTGTGGATGACCTCTTTCTCCTGTGGCAGGGAACTGGTGACTCATTGGCACACTTTTTAAGGCAGTTGAACAATAGTGAGAGTTTTTTAAAGTTCACTATGTCATTTTCTGTTACATCTATTGACTATTTAGATGTCACTGTTTATAGGCACAGCAATGGCTTTCATACTAAAGTCTATAGAAAAGAATGTTATACTTTCTCTTATCTGACTAGTGATAGTATGCATGATCCCAAGATTTTTTACAACATAGTCAAGGGATAAGCATTGAGAATCTCTCGTCTTTGTTCGAATGATGTTGATTTTCTCTCTGAATTAAAAACTCTAGAATCTGGTTTTGTGAATAGAGGCTATTCACCCCTGGATGTGAGGGCTATATGTGAACAGGTTATACAATTGAGTGAAACAAGGGGTAGACCCTATTTTTCTAGAAATGGCCCTGTTGTATCTATTCCATCTAAGGAACGTCTGCATTCCTCTCTTGTATTACCACTAAGTGACAACATCTCATTTGTGCAACAACTTATCAATGACAAATGGGATCTTTTAATGGTGGATCAACCAGTGAGGGAGTTAGTTGGTAATTGTCCTAGGTTTGTGTTTAGCAACAATAAGAAACTTAAACAGCTCTTGTGTTTTCCAAATCTGACCCGCATTAGGAATGATGTGATACCCTTATGGCGCTTTGGCACCAAGAAGTGTGGATCTTGCACACAGTGCAACTTCATTGATACTTCTAGATTCTTTAGAAATTCCAATGATGGGAGAATTTGGGAACTCAGAAACAGGTCTAACTGTAACACTAGAAATGTTGTCTATGTGGCCACTTGTCAGACCTGTTTCTGTTTCTATGTGGGCAAGACCAATCGATCCCTCAAAGAAAGGATCAGAGATCATATGTATGCTTTCTCTAGAGGTGAGTCCTATAGTGCAATATCCAAACATATGTTGATCAATGGCACACATCATCAGTTTTTATTTCAGGTGTTGCATGCCATGAACAGTAGTATACAGGGGGGAGATATTGTAACATTGACTGAAGAGATGGAGACGAGATGGATTCTCCGCTTGGCAGCACACAGGGGTGCTGGTCTTAATGAGTCTGTCCCCCTGAAACCTATTTTAAAGGTGAGACCCTTGAGGTAGTTATCAAACTCTCACTATTCATAATCAAGTGGCCGTTTTTGTCATTGTATATGTATATATACATTTACATATATATTTTACATATCCATATTATATTTTTTACATATATATTTTTTATTATGTTGTAGTATATTTTATATAGGTTTATATGGTTTTATGTTCTTTTACATATGTGCATAGTTTTAGTTTATTCATAAGATGTGTTAGTATTTGTTTAATGTCATACTCTCTTTAACCCAACATGGAAATAGGGTATGATGTTTCCTATAGGATATGATGTTTATAACAGAAAGTGGTAACAGGATATGATGTCTTTACAGGATATGATGTTTCAAACCCAAAGTGGTAACAGGACATGATGTTTTTACAGGATATGATGTCTGTTATATATAGTGAGTGACTGTTTTTTGAATTACAACGTCTGATGAAGCAAAGTTTCTCTTTGTGAAAGCGCTTACGTTTTGTGTCTCAAAAAATTCGTGGCTATTTTATTTGAACAGTTCCTGGCATTTGTTTTATGAATCAGTGGGATATTTGCAGCATTTCGCTACGTTGTTTTGGACAGTGTGAGTTGCGTTTTTTGCCAAGCTGCCTTGTGAAATCTTATGTTACGCTGCGTTGGAAAGTGTGAACAGCATTTTTTGCAACGCTGATTTGACAGCATTAATAGCGTTTTCTTGATACGTTGCTCTGCTGTATTTTTATCACGTTGTTTTTGAACAGCGTGATTAGCGTTTTTGTAACACTGCCTTGGACTGAGTTTGTGGTCTTCCATCCTTTGGGACTGTTGTTGCCATTAATTTTCCTGTCTTTTGGGCTTAGTTTGGTGATATATATATATATATATATATATATATATATATATATATATATATATATGTATATATAGATAGATATAGATAGATATAGATAGCTATACATATATATATATATATATATATAGTTTAGCTGTGTGCACTATCATAGAGAAGGATGCATTTATTTATACTTGACTAACAGATGTAATGTTCTCACTGTGTGTGTGTGTGTGTGTGTGTGTGTGTTTATAGGTGTGATGACCCACCATTGCCAAACAGTAATCAAAGAGCCTCAATCCCCACCACTAGCAACAGTGGGGGATGTTCACTGAGAGGATAACAGGTACACACACCTTATTTTCAGATACAGCTCTCTACATCAAGTGCAGTTTCCCTTAAGAGCACATAGAGACCACAGTCAATGTAAGGCTGTTTTTTTCTTCTTCCTCCAGATCCCCAATCAGACTCCACACTGGCACAGGTATGGAGTTGATATCTCAGCTTATTGACCAAGCCAAGACCTCCAGCACATTCTCTGTCCAACCAGTGCTTCATTTCCCTGCCCAAGTAGCTGACACACAAACACTCTTTGAGGTTTGATTTACACACACACACACACACACACACACACACACACACACACACACACACACACACACACACACACACACACCTGTGAAAGACTGGCACAGGTTTAGCAGCTATGCCCCCTTCTGCCCAGTCTATAAGGCCATTTTCACTGTCACCAGTCAGTCCTGCCAGCTTCCTTAAAGCTCTTCTAAGGTTCCTGATATACTGAGTGATACTAATATTAATACAAATGGTAGTTCGACCAAGAGCAAGGTTATTAGGAATGGCCCACACAGTGTTACCAAATAAATATTCAAGTGCTCTGAAAACTTAAATATCTCTACACAGATCAGCCACAATAAAATGTATAAATATATTTTATAATGAATAATAAAAGAACAAGGCAATGCTATATATATATATATATATATATATATATATATATATATATATATATATATATATATATATATATATATATGGGTCCCCTTCACATGGACAACTTTTCGGAAAGTTGACTTTCATATGGCCGAGACCATATGATCAACTTTTGAAATACTGACTATGGGGAACCATTATCTCCGTACAGTGTGGAATAGGAATATTTCCTTCTTCCGCACTGTAGTGCGATCTCGGAGTTGGTATATTTAAGTTACAGGGTGGTGAGGGGTGGAGCCCCCCACAGGGGGTGCGGGGGAGCATAGTAAGGTAAGTGTTTGTTGTGTTTTATGTGTTTAGTTTACACGGTTGGCTTTTTGAAAGTCGATATATGGTCTCAGCCATATGAAAGTCGACTTTCTGAACAGTCGATCATGTAAAGTAGACCCACATATACACATACACACACACACACACACACACACACACACACACACACACACACACACACACACACACACACACACACACACACACACACACACACACACACACACACATATATATATATATATATATATATATATATATATATATATATATATATATATATATATATATATATATATGTTCCCAGTGACATCAGAGTTCAAAACCACAGAAAATATATAAAACAACATTGCAGGACAGTCTCATACAAAGCAAAATAATATCCAAACTAAGCTTTACTATATTCCTGACTGTATCTAAGAGAATTATACTGTTTCCTTGTAACTTACTTAATTAGAGCAAGGTAGATGATGTGGTGAATGGTTCTTGTTGTTGTCAGGTCCAAGACGTAATTCAGAATGCTCTGTCTCACTAAGAGACTTCTCAACATAATATCTAAAATATTACTGCTGGAATTAGCTTACAGAATTACATAATTTCTGATCATCTGTTTTTGTGCAAACCCCCATTGCTGAACCTGGCAGTATTTAGCATCTACCTGTAGAAATACACATACAAGGGCTTTTGCTCAGATCTTTGGCAGATGCTGGAAATCATAAAACAATTACATTCCTTCATGCTTCCAAAGTAGCAATTAGTTCACCCTAAAGACAATACAGAAAACTTCCTAGTATAGATTTTGTGTCTCTAGCTACATTCAAACTTCTTTGTGGCATAGCCTATAAATTAATTTAATTTTAGATACTTTTCTAAAGTTTGCTAGACTGAGGTTAACCTCCTATGTCCCATTTTCCTCTATTAAAATATATACATTTAAACAGTTACAATAGTGATTGTACATTTTTGTTCTCTTCTAGTAGGGCACACTGTGAATACATTTTAAACACAGCACTTTACAAATACCTTTTCAACACAAACATCTCTACAGAGCAGTTTGATACACATACACACAGTTGTAATACATCTGTAACACAAGCGTTTTATAAAAAATTGTTTGATATTCACAAATGACATATAATTATTTGCAAAATTCCAGTTAGCTGTGCTGGCAGTACCTCCTTTCATCACACTTCTTCCCCCCTTTGAAGACTAGTTTTTCAAGTGACCCTTGAGAAGAATGATCCTATGTGGGAATACATTACCCCATTCCCTGTGTTGAGATTCCAGCTGCCTTTGCATTGCTGACCCCATTTACAGTGTTGCACTGTCATATCATATGACTGCCCTAGGCTCCACCATAGTGACTTGGGAGTTTGCTGGCTGGCTCCCTGTAACCATAGATCTTCCTCAAACTTCTCCTGCCTTCTACTGCAAATACTTAGCATCAGGGCCTCCCTATCATGGTAATGTTTCAAGGTGTTAACATGATACAATTTGTGCCCCTGCCTCCTGCCTAGCAGTTTTACCATGTAGTTAACATCACTGAACTTTCTTACCAGTTTGAAGGGTCCCTCCCAAGCTGCCTGCAACTTGTTGTGTCTGAGAGGAATGAGAACTATAATCTGCCATCCCACAGCATACTCTCTGGCTTGAGCATTCCTGTCATACCAGACCTTTTCCTGCTGTTGGGCTTCTGCCAAGTTCTTCTGGGACAAGCCCATGAGTTCCCTGAGCCTTGTCCTGAGGTTTAGGACATATGCCACAACAGACTCCTGGTGGGATTCATACTTACCCTCCCACTCTTCACAAATCAAATCTAGAGGTCCCCTCACTCTATGCTCATACAGCAACTCAAAAGGTGAAAAACCTGTGGATTCCCAGGGCACCTCTCATTAAGCAAACAAAAGATGGGGCAAATATTTGTCCCACTCCCTCTTAAACTGGTCTGCAAATGCCCATAGCATGGTCTTTTGTTTAGAGTTTAATCTCTCCACCAGACCATTAGTCTTGGGATGGTAGGAGGTGGTCTTTACGTGTTTCACCCCACAGTGCTTCTATAGACAAGCCAGCAGGTCTGACATGAAATTGGCACCTCTGTCAGTCAGTATTTCTTCTGGGAAACCTACCCTGCTGAAAATCTAACAAAGCATTTGCCACTTTTTCTGCCTCAATGGAGGACAGAGCCACTGCCTCAGGGTATCTGGCAGCATAATCTTCTATCACAAGGATATACTTCTTCCGTGTGGAACTTGGGGTACTCAGAGTCCCCACAGTATCCATAGCTACCTTCTGAAATAGCTCTTCAATCACATGCAAAGGCTTCAAAAGGAACTTTCACCTTGTCTCCTGCCTTGTCTACTTTTTGGCACTGCTCATGAGTCCTAAAGTACTCTGTTACATCCCTGGGAATCCCCAGACAATAAAAGTTCTACATAATACATCCCCTTGTACACTTTATGCCTATATAACCTGCAAAGAAAATGTCATGGGCTATGGCTAGACGTGCCACACATTAGGTTCTGGGCACTACCAACTGTTATATTACTTCATCTTCTAGCCCTACCGTAGGGGTGCTCTCTATACAGTAATCATTTGTCCCAGTATACAGATTCCCCTTTTCCATGAAAATCAGGTGCCTGGCCAGCTACCTCCATCAAGCCTTGTAATGTAGGGTCTGAGATCTGAGCCTGTCTGAACTCTCTCTTTGTGACGCTTCCCAGCTCCCTTTCCACAGGAAGTCTGGTATCATATGACAGTGGTGCCTCACTGTCAGCCTGGGTGCTACTACTCACCTCTGCCCTTGCTTACACGCTGTCCAAGGGAATGTCAGTAATCACTAGCAGCTGTGGCTCACCTTCAGTCTCACTGCTACAGGGTAGTTCCTTCTCTGAAGTAACCACCTTCCCAGTTGTGGCTTCAAGTGTGCAGTCTGTCTGGTCCCCCCAAGGCTACAAGACCCACATGCCCATCTCCAAGCCTGACTGCATGTCACTGCATGCACACAAGGTACTGCATTATCCAAATCATTCCCGATCAGGGATATCCTCAAACACAGCTACTTGCTTTCTTTCTTTTCTGCCTTCCCAGTCAAGGTGAACCCCAGCCAAAGGTATTTGGAATGGGCTCCATCCTAAAGCTCTGACTGGAGTAGACTGCCCATGTAAGTAGTCCTCCTCTTTAACCATTTCAGGCTTTACAATGGTTAGGTCAGAGGCTGTGTCTCTCTTAACAGTGGCCTGTTTCCCATCTACTAAGACAGAATCTAACCTCTTGTGATAGTTTGGTAGCCTTGCTGTTTCCAGACAACTTGCCTCTGGCATACTGTCATTCCCATTTGCTGGCTTCCCCACCTTTTGTTCCCCAGCTTGCCTCCATGGACATCTGTATGCTACATGGCACCACTGGTTACATTTAAAACTTTTAACTCTTGATCCTGGCCGTGTACCTGAACTAGTGGATTCACCTGTTACTAGCTTACTCAGTTGGGGTGGTTTAGGCTCCACACCATAGGTTCCCTTTTACACATGTGCAGCACTGGGTATCCATTTCCTGTGCAGTGATGCCCTGCTTGCTAGGTATAGGTCTCCTTTTTTCCCCAACTCATCTGCGGTGTTACATTTTTTTGTCTGCCAACCAGATTATCATGTCCTCAGGCAAAGTGCCAAGGGCTTGTTCCCTCACCTAAAGGTCTGTCAACCCTTCAGTAGTGGTGACCTGACACCCACTCACCCACCTATGAAAATAAGTGCTTAACTCAGCAACATAATCACACACTTTCATCTGCCTTGTGCCTCTGCTCACAGAACTTGTTTCCATAAGCTTCAGGTGAACTTAAAGCATTAAAATAAACATTTTTTAAATATATTATAATTTAAGCAATCAGTATCAGACAATTCAGAAAAAGCAGTTACAGCTTTACCATGGAGTAAGGGGGTCAGGAACCATACACGGAGCCCTTGGTCAACATTATACTGTTTACATACCTTCTCAAACATATGAATAAAACTGTCAAAATTATCACCCTCTGTAAATTTTAGAAGACATTTATGGACCTTTATTGCTTCTAGGGTTTGGTTATTTCCTTACACATTACCTCCATGACCCTGGTGAAAAGGCATCTCCTTTTCATTTTGCATCTGCTTCTCATTTTCGTCTGCTTCCAGATGTCTCAGTCTCTTTGCTGATTCTAATTCTATTTGTTTCTCCTGCTGCAGTCTTTCGGCTGATTCTAGTACCAAATGTTTGGCCTCCAGTTCAAGTCTCTTTATGTCCAGATGGATTTTTAAGTCCTCTGAGGCAAAATTGAACTGTCCATTTTCTGAGAGTTGTACAACCACAAGGCCAGTCTGGTTGTCCTCCTGGCTGCTGGTCTATGATGCAGCTGTGGTTAAGACTGCAATCATTTCTCCTTTAGTCAGGTTGGCATTCCCCAGTTCTTTGGCTTGGCACATCTCAGCCGTCTGGTTCCTTGTCAGCTTGCCATAATCCTGCACTGACATCCTTGCCTGCTCTCCCTGACTAACTAAGCTAACAGAAAAATAAAACTAAAAAAGAGGTTTTAAGGTACCTTTAATTTTCAAGCTGAATTAATGGGCATCACATTACTTGTTAATATTTATTGAGTGTTTTCTGTGTAAACTTTACTTTGAAGAAACCCAGTACAGGCATTGGGTGAAAGTGCTTAGTGTTGAATTTTATATCTATTTCCTATTAAATCTGAGTTTGTTCTACACATGGCAGTGGTCATTTTTATTATTTTTTCTTGACTAGTATGTTACACTCTCGCGAGTATTTTTAACAGGTTTCAATAAAACTATTGTAGTATGAAACTCTGAATGCCTACCATGTGGCTACGTGAGAGTACAAACACCTTCTTTAGTAACTAATGTTTACAGGCTAGAGGAGTTCAATATCCACATCACTGAATCCCAGTTTGTGATGTGGTAATCCCACCACTGTTCACTAATAAATATTTGATGTAGATATCCCACCACATCTCACCAATTAATATGTAATGACCTACCACTGCCAACCAGTAATCAAGGAGCGTCAATCCTCACCACTGGCAACAGTGGGGGAAGTTCACTGAGAAGATTACAGATACACACACAGTATTTCCAGATGCAGCTCTCTGCAACAGGTGCAGTTTCCCTTTAGAGCACAGGGAGACCACAGTCAGGGCAGGGCTGGTTTCTCCCTTTTCCTTCAGATCCCCAGCAAGACTCCTCACTGGCACAGCTATGAGTTGAGATCTCAGCTGAGTGACCAAGTCAAGACCTCCAGCACCCTCTTTGTCCAACCAGTGCTTCATGTCCCTGCCCAAGTAGCTGACACACACACTCTTTGAGGTTTGATTCACACAAATACATACCTGGGTAAGACTGACACAGGTTTACTAACTATGCTCCCCAGTCACTCCTGCCAGCTACCTTAAGACTCTTCTAAGGGTACCCATATACTTCAGTGATATTAATATTAATACAAATGGTAGTTTGAACAAGAGCAAGGTTATTAGGAGTGGCCCACACAGTGTTATCAAATAAATATTCAAGAATTCCCAAAATTTAAATATCTCTACATAGATCAGCCACAACGAAAGGTTTAAATATATTTAATAATAAATAATAAAAAGCAAGATGATACTAAATATATAATCACAGTTACATCAGAGTTCAAAATCACAGGAAATATTTAAAACAACATTGCAGGACAGTATCAAACAAATAAAGAAAAATAATATCTAAACTAAGCTTTACTATATTCCTGACTGTATCTAAGAGAATTCTACTATTCCATATTAACTTAATTAAAGCAAGACAGATGATGTGTTGAATGGTTCTTTTTGTTGTCAGGTCCAAGACATAATGTAGAATGCTTTGTCTCACTAAGAGACTTCTCAAAATAATATCTAAAATATTACTGCTGGGAGAGCTTACAGAATTACATAATTTCTGGTCATCTGATTTCTAGTTTTCATGCAAACCTCTATTGCTGAATCTGGCAGTACTTAGCATCTACTTGTAGAAAAACTCAGACAAGGGCTTTTGCTTAGATATTTGGCAGATGCTGGAAGTCATAAAACAATTACATTACTTCATGCTTCCAAAGTAGCAATTAGTTCACCCTAAAGACAATACAAAAAGCTTCCTAGTGCAGACTTTCTGTCTCTACCTACATTGAAATATCTTTATGGCATAGCCTATAAAGTAATTTAATTTCAGATATGTTTCTAAAGTTTGCTGGACTTATGTTAACCTCCTGTATTCCAGTTTCCTCTGTTAAAATATATACATTTAAACAGTTACAATAGTGCATGTACATATATGTTATCTTCAAGTAGGGCACACTGTAAATGCATTTTAAACACAGCATTTTACAAATACTTTTTCAACACAAACATTTGTATAGAGCAGTTTGATCTACACAGGACATATGTTTCTAATACATTTGTAACAAAAGCATATTGTATAAATTAGTTTGATATTCACAAATGACATATAATTATTTACAAAATTCCAGCTAGCTGTGCTAGCAATACCTTCTTTCTTCACAATGGGTCTACCTGGAAACATTGAAAGCCCATAATGTCGAAGACCAAATTGTCGAGATGAAAGGCTCAAAACCTCACTACAGCAAATGACTGGATTGTGGGATTCATTCCCACTGTATGTAACTTGTGGCCAACAAGGTGGACTTTGCCCTTTTCCCAACTGCACTGCGATCTCAGAGTTGGCATATTATTTGGGGGGGGGTGCCCCCCCCAGGTGGGTTGGGGATGGTATGGTTTCATTTCCGTTAGTTGTGGTATGAGTGGTCACTTACCCTGGGAATGGATTCTATGATCCAGTCATTCACTGAAGTGAGGTTACGATGCTTTTGTCTCACCAATTTGATCTTCGGTATTGTGGGCTTATGTATGGATTCACTTCTGGATCTCAAAATACGAAAATATCAAATTTCAGTATCGTGAGACCAGAATAGCAAAAGTGCAGTTAATCAAAACTGCACATTGTTGAATCTTAGTTTGTTGAATCTGCAGTAGGTGTGTATTCTGTCCTTCATCGTATGCTTTCACTTTAAGGTTTATTGGTTTCTGGGCAGTAAACATGGTAGCTGATGTGTGGTTGTGTTTGGAGATTCAGGTAGGTTTGTAGTTTGGCAGAGTTTTGGGTAGACGTGGTTTGTTTTACTGTTTTGGGAAGTTTTAGAAGTTAGTTAGAGTAGGTAGGTGAGAGTGTGAATGTGTGTTTGTGTAAGTGTTGAAAGTGGTGAGTTTTATATACGTGTTGTGTGTGTGTTTCTCATGAAATAAGTATAACAGTGTGCAATGGGAGTATAGGGTGCATTACATTAGTTTTTTTTTTTTTTTTTTTGTGTGTTAGTGTGACCTCGGAGTTAGTATATATAAGTAGCGGGGCTGTGTGGGGCACAGCCCCCAAAATGGGGGGTGCAGGGGGGCTTGCCCACCTGCTTAAATGCATGCTAGTATTATTTTTTTTTTTTGTGTGTTTTTAAGTCAGGGGAAAGTTGTTTTCTGTATTTTCTATATTTTGGATATCAATGTTTTGTTTTTTTATCATTTCTGAGGACTTTTGCTATTCTGGTCTCAAGATACTGAAATTCAATATTTCAGTATTTTGAGATTCAGAAGTGAACACACACACACACACACACACACACACACACACACACACACATATATATATATATATATATATATATATATATATATATATATATATATATATATATATATATATATATATATATATATATATATACTATTATTTTACCTTGATACATTTGAAGTATAATACCATAGAATCATAGAATATACAATCAACTGGACCAGGAGGCCATTAGCACATTGCCAGTTGCCACCCTAAGCCTTGCATCTGTTTTCAAAGAGGGATATGGCAATCGTATCAGTGCAGAATTTATGAATACCTATCCAATTTATCTATTTGTTTTTTTGAAGGATAATAATGAATTGCACTGCATAATTTAGATAGGAAGTTTGTTCCACAAAAGGGGTAGTTGCTGCATGACAAATCCATCTCTCCACCTTGTTTAGTTTATTTTTTTAAGAAGATTTAGTTCTCTAGTCCTAGCATTTGCAGAACTGCTTGATTTATGAAGGTATAAGAGGTCTTGTAGTAGTCTATATGACACTGAATTCAGGAATGGAGATTTCAATCTTTCCTGGTAGCTCAGGTTTTTAAGCTGTAGATTTTTTTGTGGGGTACCTGGGCAGATTTTCCTATTGTTGATGACTCTAGTGGGATTCATTCTTGACAGGGCATTGTATTCTATGATAGGTCTAATTAGTGTTGAATTAAATGAGTTGATAATGTATTTTGATCTTGAAGATATACCTTTTGAAATGCATTATACAAGGTCAAAGCATTTTCTAGTCACCACTGCAACATGATGGTCAAATAAGAGAGAACTATCCATCCATATTCAAATATCTGACTTTGCTTTCTCATTTTGAACAGCAGTGTTATTTAATATAAGCTGGACAGAGGGACTATTCCAAATGCAACACTATTGATGTCTTTTTGGCATTTAATTTAAGTTTTTAGTACACCAGTTATTGTATATTCTGTTTAATTTGGGATGCCACCAGGGCAGTTTGACCCTGGGGCTAGTCCTGGACTTACTTCTGGTATGTATAACAGCCTAACAGCCTCTATGCAGCCACTGGCATGGATGTACAGAGTTTCTGAGAGCAATTCTGCATAGGTTGTTGCGTTCTTGGGATTTAGAGGAGCATTAAATTTTGACACATCATCACTTAATAAAAGGTAATTGCCTTGGACTAGTTCCTAATTGTTACTGGTTTTAATTACCCAGTTGATTTTCATTTTGAAGGTGGCAGCCTTATGGCAGGACCTTACCAGGGAGGATGAGACACTAGGTGGGTGCAGCATTCACCCATATTTGTGAGAACAATGTCCAGTGTGTTGGAGCCTCTAGTGGGCATATTTAGTATTTGACAAGGGTGTTTGCATTTATAAAGTCCAGGAATGTGCCTGCAGATTCAAGCCTGTGTAGGATTCCTAGTCTAGAGAAGGATAATTAAAGTCTCCAATAAATAGGGTGTTAGGATGGATGGTAAGTGTCTCCAGTAGGTCCAAGTCTGTGATGTGAGCTTCTTGCGAAATGCAGGGTGACCTATAGCTGGGTAAGATATGGCATGAGATTTTTTTCTTTGGTGATCTGCATGTAGAGGAGCATCATCCTGTTTGATTGCCCTTAAGATTTGCTTGTTATCGATGTGTAACAAAACATCACCAATTTAGCCCTTCTCTGAGCAGTTACTGGTCTAAAACTGAGGAAGGCCCTGAACCCTCACACAGCTATGGTAGATTCTACCACCTTAAACCATTTTTTGATAACTATAGAGATGTCTGTATCCTCAAGTGTGAGGAGGGCTTGGAGGGAGTGAAGTTTTTTCTCCTTAGGCACCTGACATTGATCAGTAACACCATGAGGTTCAGATGAGCTGATGTTGCTGTGTAGGTATGTTTGTAAGCATTAAGCATGTCTGTTATAATATGTTGTATGGCTATGCATATGAGACTCAATAGACTGATGGGTGTGATATTTCTAGGGTCAGTTGCGTGAAGTCATATCACCGCAACTGTGTACCATATTTGATTGCTAAGATCAGGTAGAATAGATTAAGAAATGGGTCTGCCAACACTTGTTTAGTGGTGTTTTTCAGGCAGCATACTATATTATCAGGTCCCATGCAGTATATATTTTTGCTTTAGGAAGTACTTTTTGTAAACATTCTTTGATGCTAATTGAATGTCAGACACCTTCAGGGATATGTGTGGTTTATATACAAATCTCCAGGGTGATGTTTGCACTGAATTTCTGCTTGTATGTTGGCAATATCCAATGGATCTGAGTGGATGTTTCCATTCTGAAAAAACTATGAACAATGTTGTTTATTATTTCTTATCTTTTTGACATAGCTAAAGAACAACTTGTAGTTGCCTATAGCCTTAGAAGATAGCCTGGGTTCATGGCATGCCTTTATTTTTCTGATGGCCTTTCTGAATTACTTTGATAATTTCTTCATGTTGTCTTTGATTTGAGGGACTTTAGTTTTGCTATATATTTTAAGAAGTTTCTTTCTTTTACCATATATTTTATTTATGTTTGTGGATCACCATGCTGGTTTTCTCTTAGTTTTCTCTTTTTATTTTGATCTAGTTGTAACAGCTAAGGTAATTACCTTTATACAGGTAAGAATAGAATTTGTCTGTATAAGCACATGCCACATCAACATATTGGGTAATACAGTTACATCTGAATCAGGAGATTCTTTCATAGCATTTTAGAATATTTGTACCCTTGAAATCCTTGATTTCAGTGATATTTGTATCTAAAGATTTAAAGATTTTTATTGAGAAGGTTACTAGTTTGTGGTTGACTTAAATGATATAAGGAATACATTGGGTATAGTGCATATAGATGCTTGTTTGTAAGGATCAGGTCAAGAATAATTTGTCATCTGGTGGGTTCTTTGAAATGTTAGCCCAGGGATTTCTTGTTTATGAAGTCTAGGAAATTTTAGATGTATCCTAAAATTGACAAAAAAATATATATGATTAGTTTTAATTATCAAGTGTCATTCCCAGTTAATCTGTAGGTAATTTAAGTCTCCAAGGATGATGGGTCTCTTTTTGTAGGACGTTCATCCAGAATATTTACAAATCTAATATTGTTTTCTGGGTACATGGTGAGGGTCATAAAGTAGCTATGATATAATAATTGATCCTATTTAGTGTGATTTCAATCTCAATAAGTTCTGTTTTGGAGATGTCAGAATTTGCTTTGAGGTACTGTGATCTCTAACAAATATGGGTATGCCACTATGTCTTCATTTGGGTCTAAAGGCCTGGTATGCACAAAACCCAGATGTACATGGAGTGCTTTCTGAGCATGAAAACTAAGTTTTTGTAGCACACACATATGAATGTGCTGCAAATGCAGGAGGACCTCAAGGTCAGGTAACTTATTTAGACTCCAGCATTGAGCAGAACCATCTTGGTGTGATCTTGTGTTTCATTTGTTTACTTGTTAGGTTGAGAGGTCAATTAATTGTTCCTTACCTAACATGGGACAGCAAGGGCCTTCACCAGTAAACTGAAGCCTTGGAATGAAAGGGGCAATTCATCCCTGTAAAAAACATTTTGATGGTCAAGCATATCATTTCCTTCCAACACATACTGGATCCCTCTAGAACGACTCCTGATAGTTAAAAATAATCATATATATTTTTTGTACTTTGGTAAAGTTGCAATTGAAGGAAGGATTCTGCTCAATACCAAAGTCTTTGCTGCATTTGTGAAAAGCATGGAGTACACTGGCAGGGCTCTGCATATCCCTTAGGAGTTTGTATGCCAGATAGTTTATCTCAACATGTACCACCACAATATTGAAGTCATTTTTGTCTAGTTTAAGGTCCTTGAGGGCTCTTGAAACATCTACTATCTTGGCTTTTGAAAGACAACTTAACATGACCCTGCTTTCATGCAGTCTTGTGAAAGTGGTATCAGTGTGCCTATTATTCCTCTCAACTGTCCAAATTTTTGCAGAATGTCCAGATTTTTGCTTATATTTTTGGACTGTTACTCAAAAAATTTGTGTTTTTTAGCAAGTTGTTGAAAAATGAAGTCACTAAATAATGTCACAGATTTCAGTTACAGACTTTATATTCTTCAGAAAATGCATGCTAGCAACTCTCTGAGTTTATAAGAACATTTAAAATATATCCTTATATTCTTGTAGGCTTTTTCCCGATTTATTGCTCTACAAGGCTGAGAGGTATGCTGACTATGAACTTGTCAATCACTAGTGCATTTTTATTTATGTGTGTCAAGTGAATTGAGGTACTGGATTTGAGATAATCTATACCTGTTGACTTTTAGCTGTGGTTGCATCAGCATGTATTGCAGGGCTTAGTTTACGCTGGGTCCAATTATTAATGGGCCTTGGAGGGTTGAACAAGGAGGTCCTGACAGCCTCAACATATGATAATTTCGAATGCGTTTGTATGGAATGCTGAGTTGATAGCATTTGCTCACATTGTGTTTGATTGTGAGAGGGTGGTCTTCAGTTTAGTTAAGTACGTGCCTCTTTCATAAAAAGATAATGTTGAGCTATGCAATAATTCACTCTCTGTGAGTATCAGGCAATTGTTATATTACCTCAGTGTAAATCCAAAACGAGGCCCTTGTCAGCAGAAATGCAGCTCAAAAAAAACCTTAACGCAATTTTATTAATAAAAACAACAAGGCATTTTCACCACAGAATTCTGCGGCTTCATCAGAGAAAGTAACACTCCAGGAAAAAGACACTCCATAAATATGTTAAAAATCAGGAAGTGACATCCTATAATTTCCTGAAGCTAGATGGTGTTGCATGTAGTAATCAAATGTAATAGCGCCACTGTGCCTACACACAACAAACCATATATATACACAGAGACCAGCTACCAGGAATAAAAAAGTGCACATTCAATCTAGTAAAGGTGATAAGTGCTACACTTTACAATAAAATATTTTATACATTAAAAAATATACTAAAACATTTACTAAAAAATTATTCAGTTGTTTTAAAACATCAACAAATCAACACTCACTCGGATTAATACTTGTCATCAAAATGCAACAATCCTATTTACTAAACAGCACAAGCAATATTGTGTGTATAATCCAAAAAAACACCACTATACTACAAGGCCAATCATTAACAGTACAAATTGGATATGCATGTATTAACAGGTATAAGATCCTATAATAGGACCCTATATTGCCTAAATAGCTTATCTAAGATAACTCCTTAATTTCAACACAGGGGTGATATTGCAGTTGTTGTTAAGCCCAGGATGTCTAAACGCATCCAGACGCAACTGCCATTCTGGTTGTTTTTTTCTTCATTGGTATATTACCTCAGTGTGCCAAGTGCTACAAGGCTGTTCAATGACGTAAGACTAGTTTAACCCCTCCCCATATTAGACCAAGGTATAACAGAAAACCGGCTTTAAAATAGTTTCTATTTTACAGTATTTAATAAAAAAATAATAAGTCAATGGAGTACATTGTATTTAGGACTAAAACTGTATAACTTCTTAAACATAAATAGCAACATTTGAATGAATAACTCCTGCTTTATAGTATCCAATATAAGCTAAATAAATGAAATAACTTGCATTTAACATTAAGAACTGTTATTGTCATAATAACTTTAAAATGATTTAATAGCAGAGTTTGAACAAAGCATTAACAGTATTAAAAAGTAAAATCAGCTCTCTAAGTGGTCAGTCAGTATGAGTTAAGTGAGAATACCACACATTCACCACTGTATATGTATACCATGCACAAACACACACAATACATGCTTAAAACTACTTAGCTAAATCACATGATGTCAGCTCAAAGCAGTGTCCAGTAGTGTGCAATATTTGGAAGAAAAAAAAGATGTAAGAAGAAATGGAAGTCCTACTATGGCAATATATAATTGTGCAAATAAAATAAGCTCATAATCAAGACGCTTTTAAAAGTTAATTCCTCACCACTAAATTTTATAGCAATTGGTAAATATTTTACAGACAGGATTCTAATAATAGTTGCATGCAATGCAGTTGAAATGTGAATGCATATACAAACTGCTGCATTTGTTTGATGCAGCATATTGACAAACACTGCAGAGAAAAGTTTAGAAACAGATACTGTAGAATGTCATGTTTTATTTTAGTGATGGCCAACTAAAGAGGCTTATAGGACAGCTTGCATATTAGCATAGACACAATAAAGAAGAAACATATGCATTCTTCAGTTATAACTGGATAAGGTAAACTGATACAGAATACACCTCTAATAGTGTTTCATTAAATATTGGATGTTCATAAAAGTTCCTTGAAAAAGGCATACTGGACTGGAAACTAAAAAAACAGTCAAATGCAAAGTGATAGGAACTGAGGATGAATGAAATAAATGTATTAGCAACCATCTATCACAGTAAACAATATATACAGAAGCTTTCCTCTATCAAGACTTTGATAAATCACTTCCTAACTTCTTACTTATAAAATGTTATGACAAACCATGTGAACAAAGACGTTAACTGAATTAAAAAAAAAACACTATTTGCCAAATTTAAAAAAAAATAACTTTGTGTTGAATGAATATAAATAAAATAATGAATTAATAAATTTCACACACCATTAGAATATTTCATGTATTTAACAATTATACTATTAATTTTAAATACAATTAATTACACTTTTACAATTTTAAATTAATGTTGCTTTTTATGAATGATATAATGTGAAGTTTAATGAATTTGAAGGCCGAAAACATCTGTATATTTTATTTACTGTGATACATAGTCGCTAATAAATTTATTTCATTCATCCTTGGTTCCTAACACTTTATGTGCATAAAAGAAAATGTTCAAAGAGGGATCACTTATACTGACTCTAAAGTGATCAAAATATAAAAAAGATTTTTTTTTCAGGGGCGAAGCCCTTGCACCTCCCACACCTCTTTCTTATTATATATTCACTAACTTCAAGATCACACAACAGAGTGTTAACTGCATTTCATATAAAAAGGCTGCGGGCAAAAACTCCATTTAAAAGAATCCATCCATGCATCCTCAATGCCTTTTTGCCATTTTGCATATAGGGTTTGGGTGTCACTTCAACAGTGACAATCATCTCGAGCAAAGGTTGCAGTGCCAGGTAGTTAGAATGTTCACTTTTTTTACACCACTAAAAAGCATTATGTAGAAACTTTAGAAAAAAGTGGTATAATATGATTTGTATCTTTTGTAGGTGCTCTGTACCCTACCTACTAATATGTCACACAGTCTCATGTCAGCATCAGGGTGTTATAAAAATGGTACAAGCAATACAATAGCCAGTGCCAGTTCTATATTACCTTGTGGTCACATCCATTCACTATTTAAAAAGGATTCTGTATGTAAACATGTTCCATACTAATTATGAACTGTACCATGGTTAAAGCTGTCTTAGTGGTAAATACGTAACCATGTACTTCAGACTGTGGAGTAGGACAGTGTGTCACTATGGCCCCATTGAAGAGTACCGCAGTGAAGATTAATTAATTATAAAGTTTAGCCTTCACAGACACATACAGACAGGCAATAGGCATCAAAATCAGGTATATTAAGAGTTCTGCTGCATAATAGTTGACATGCAACTACCTTTTCAACATTTGAACACATCACACACAGCTGATAACATTAATATCCTTCTCAGCAGCTACCACAAACATGTACTTATATGCACATAGAAAACTCATGACTATAACCACTCCTGGCTGAATGGTGCAATCTAGCAGTCACCTGGTGGTGGGGTAATGTAGGAATTGCAAAACAGATAGCCACTGAATTTACTATACAAGGGGGACGGAGCTTCTTGACAGCATATGTGTTGATGTGTATGATGTCAAGCAGCTCCTCCTAGTTGGAACATAATATATATATATATATATATATATATATATATATATATATATATATATATATATATATATACACACACACACACACACACACACACACACACACACACACACACACACACACACACACACACACACACACAAAAACACAACAGTCATAATAGACAGAATACTGGCACTGCAGGGTTTCTCTGCTGTGTGTTTCTCCTTCCCCTTTCCAACCTGCTGACAGCCAGAGTGGTCACAGCCCTGGGACTTGTACCAGTGACACTTAACTTAAGAACAATCAGACCGACACCAAGCTGCTGATGGTCAGCTAGAAAGATACACAAAAAGGGAAAGAGAAAAAGAGAAAAGGAAATTTCTGACTCTGCAAAGTGCTAAAAGAGCATAAGTGGAGCTCCACAGGAATCTGTAAAAAGAATATGTCTTGTGTAAGTATTAGTATTTTCTAATACCTGAATAAACTACAGAGGCCTAAGCAACTTTTGCCTCTGTGTGATCTATATTTGACACAGCTAGTGCAATAAAAATAACTAATCCAACACTGTAAAATGTAATGAAGTACTTCAGAATTTAATGTCAGCTGCAAGTGATTACATTTGCTCCTCCATCTAAAATATATCCCTCTTCCCATAACCTCTCACAACATGTGAACATAGCAAATGTAATCCTGATGTGCTCTCCAGACACAAATGTTCATAAAAATAAATCAAACTCAGATTGCAATTCCAGGATGAATTTTTTACAGCTGTCATATTCCTGCCAAAACAAAATATGACCGCTCGACTTAAATTTATATATTCTAAAATGAATTCAGTCTTTAACTCCACATAATTACTATGCAGCATTTTATGACAGCCCAGAAAAGCAATATTCAATCTGGCTGTGTTTAATCAAAGTTGAAAAGCTGTCTGATCTTCATAACTGTTAAGCACTTTCTAACACTGTTTTAAAATGCTGCAGAGTTTATTTATCTGTCTTTTAGAAGGATGACAGATATTAAGTGATCTGCGCATGATTTGCACTTTGACGTCTTTAGATTATTTACACTATATATAATACTATTCATAGCTGGAAGACAAAACAATGAATTACCAATGTCAGCTACCTGTGTTGTTTCCTATAGTTTTATTTAGCACTTCATTAGCAATTTAATGTTTTAGTAAGTATGCATATAGTTATAAACTGAAAACCATATACATAAGTATCCAATTGTGTCTTATATGTTTTAATTAGAGCTAAAATAGAGGTGAATAGAGACTGAGACAGTGAAAGGAAGATAGAACAAAATGTCATGAAATGATTTTTTGTATGTATATGGTTTTGATAGCTGGGAAGATTGATGCATACAAGATTATTTTTAGTCATGCATTTTAAATAATGTATAAAACTTTACAGAGCCTGTTCCTTCATCACTTCCCCATTTGCCATTAACTATTATTGGGTCTATATTATATCAGCGAATGCTTAAAAAAGCAAACGCTGATTGATCGACCTAATTTAAGCGAAAGCTTACAATCTCGAACTGTCAGATCAGCGATTTTTTCCCAGGGAAAAAAAATAGCTGATCCTAAACACATACACACAACACAAGCACACCAAACAAACAGAAATCCACACACATACACCTAAAATCTGATACCTAACCCTACACTAAACTATGCACACACCACTAACTACCCACTTACCTTAACCCAAACCCTAACCCTAAGGTCCATCACTATCGCACACTCACCTCACCTGCTCCCTAACCCTAACTCACTTAAATCTGCCCTCACCCTCATGTCCACTCAATCGCACACACACCTAATCCAAGCCCTAACCCTAACTCACCTAAATCACCCTAACACTCACATCCACACAATCACACACTTACCTGAATCTGACCGGTAACTTTCCACAATAACACTGAAAATACCGAAGCAACAGAAACGGACAACTGAATTCTTTCCCTAGGAAAAAATTTGAGTTTTTGCTGCTACGATATTTTCCACTTTTGAATAAATAATGTCGATCAATCAGTGTTCACTTTTTTAAGCATTCGCTGATCTAATATAGACCCCTACTATTCACATGAGGGAGCAGATACTGATTATGAGCTACTAAGCAGAATTAATTATTTGGAAATTTACTCTGCTGTGATAGGGGAAACTTATTCTGGAATTATACTTGTGCAGACATTTTTAAACTAAAAAAGTAAATGCCAGAATATTATATTCCTTCCCAAAAATATATATTTTTAATTGTAGTTGAAGACTCGCTACCCTTTTCAGAATTCTGTGCTCCTTATTATACACTGGATGTTTTGTCAGACCTATTCAGGTAGTATGCATGCTTTTTCAACCAATAAAAATAATGTTTCACACCTGAATGTCTATTTTTACTATCTTTAATTGTTTCTTTTTTTCAGTAAGCTTTTATTGTATTCACCACACATTGCTACATTATCCCATGAAATTCACATTTTGTCTTTAAAATGTATAGACTTCTGAAGCATCTAGCTCACTTTATTTTTTGTCTCCAGAAGGTGCTGTTTTTACCTCTGGCTGCTACTTTCACAAATGTCTTCATCAAGCCTGCCATCTCCAGCCTATGGCATCTCTTCCTGAAGTTTCTTGTGTGGACCTTGCTTTTTGTTTTCTAGTATTCTCACATAATTAGATGTTCCCTTGTATAGTTTATTAACAAGCTTAATTGTTTTAAATGTAAAGGTTTTTAATCCATATCTTTATCTTACTACACCCCATTTCTGTACTTAATTTACGTCCGTGTGACTACATCTGTCATATTCTAGTTTTACTGCAGGTAATCTCTGCCCCATATTCTACTTTGACCCTTAGCTTCCATTACCTGTTTGTACCAAGCAAACCATTGTTTCCTTACTTCCTTCTTTGTGATCAGTCTGTTACTATCATTGTATCATCCTTAAATAAATGTACTTCTGTAAGATCCCCACTGTGATATATTTATAGCAGCCTTAAACAAAAATGCTTTTCCATCAGAGTCTTCCATTTAGGTATATTTGCATTTCCATCTGGGTCCTTAATTAAGATATTCTATGCACAATGAATGATGATAGTGCTACAGTCTTACTGTGATTCTCCTTATGTTTTTTTTTCTGGAAAGAGTAACTTCCGTGTGGCATTTGTACATTTTCTGCATGTCTCTTTAGGTTTATGCAATGGTCTCTTGCTTTCTTCCTAATCTTAAGCATGTACAGCAGGTAGCATGCCAAGATTTCAGAGTGAAGGAGCTGTTAAACAAGAGATATGATGGTAGCTTAGCCATAATAGTTAAGCTTTCAGTGATTGTTTTTGCAGTGGAAGGAGTGCAAAGCAACTTGTTTTAATTTCAGTAGAGGACAATATCTTTATTCTTCATGCAATATCAAAATGTAACAGTTATAATTTTCAGAGCATGCTTTCGTTTAACATCCAATAATTTTATTTAACAAAGGGGGCTTCTCATATGGGCGTTCAAAGATTATACGCAGAGTTTCATTCATTACGAATTATCAGGTATACAAATGGGTAGGGAAGATGTGTTACAAAAGGAGAGATAAACAGAGAGTAGGAATGGTAGTGAAAGTAAATCTGATACACAAGTATCATACATCAGTGGTGGGACAAGCGAGGCAGGTGGTAGGGAAATGTCTATGAGAAGACGTGGGGATTATTGTGGTGATATACCATGAGTCTAATCCAGATCATTTACAACAGCTACTTGACTATTTCCAGACCTGGAAGGTTGTAAAGAATAAGCTGATACACACACACACACACACACACACACACACACACACACACACACATATATATATATATATATATATATATATATATATATATATATATATATATATATTGAGCTGTAATTGATTAATTCAATATGTTAATTGAAGTTTTGATTTGATTGGTTGTTTTGTATATAAAAGAAAAGACCAAGTAATGTGTCTTCATGCACTTGAAGAAGCATTTTACTTGAAAACTTTGCCATTTTTTATTTGTGTTGGTTCTTTATTAAACAATATAATGGACATTGGACTTCTGTTTTTTCTTGCTATAGCTAAAGCCTTATCAACACTGTCTAAAACAAAAAATTCAAACTTTTTAAATAATGAACAAGAAAGTGCATGCCTAGATAGTAAATTAGTCTTGTCTTTTTTCTTTATAGCTAGAGTGTGTTCATATATTCTATGTTTCAGACTTCTCTTTGTTTTCCCTATATAATAATTTTTACATGTGGTACAGGTAGCTATATAAACAACATACTCACTGTTGCAATTATAATAATTTTTTGCCCAAAATGTTTGTTTCAAATATTCCACAATAACAAAGGAAGAATTGCTAATGAACCTATATTGTTTGCAATTCATGCAACTAAAAGTTCCCTTTTTGTTGGAACATATACGGATGTTATTACTATTTTTCACTTTACCTGATTCCAACATAGACTTAATGTTAATAATTCTCTTGAACGTAAATCTAGGCGTCACCCCTAAAATGGAAGCCAATTCCTTGTTTCCGAGAATTATTCTCCAATTGTTTTCAATAATTTATTTAATGTTCCACATTTCTCTGGCTATTGGCAAGGAAAATGCAATATTGATTAATTAATTATTCAATTGAAGTTTTAGATCATTTCCTGTAAGTTAATTTAGTATAAAAGGAAGGGGTAGGTTTGTAAGTGTTTTTTCTGATGAAGTTCACGTGATTAAAAGTGAATGAAAGTGTTAGACCTATTGTCCGAGTGTGGCTATTTGGAAGTTGTTTCGAGTTGGTTTTTCCTTTGTTTTTTGAAGTACTGGACATAAAAATATGAGGCAAAAATTTGGAAATTCTGCAAAAATCTGTACAGTTGAGAGGTATACAGAAAATGGATGCTGATGCAAAACCTTTTATAAGATCACTATTAAAATATGTCTGTAATACACTTATACATGTCTTTTATTGCTTTTTTGAAAATTAGATATTATTTCTGAAAATGTGGTAACCTTTCTGCCGGTACTTCAGTCATAGCATCTAAACCAGAATTTATTTTGTCTTTATCCCATGAACCTGTGTATATCTGTAGCAAATGATTTTTTTTAAATCCTGTACACCATCTGCACAATTTACTGCACATAATTGTTTTGCAAATGTCTTCTGTTCGCACTACTGTACATTCTGTAGCATTTTATTTCTCCATAAAATCTTGTTACTGAAGTCTAAAACAAAGGTTCACTCTGACATGTCCATTCCCAGTATGGTACTATAATAATGAAAACCGCTCAGTACTGTAACCTTTGACCCTTTCAGTCCAGACAAAAATTATAACTGTAATTGTGGAACAAAGTAATGCACTATGCAAATTAAATGTCTCAAAAGTACAAAAACATATTTAGAAGATTAAAATCACTTAGAGACCACAAACACGGCTGATAAGTTCATTATCCAAATCAAAAAAATTATTATGGCACAAAACAAAAAATGTTTAAGCACTTTCATGTTAACATTAATGCTTCATCAAATAATAAAACCAATTAAGCTAAACAAAGTTTTTAAAGACTCCCGAACCAATCAATGGTCATTGTATTAGACACATAATGTCATAATGAACTGAACAACCAGCATCCTAATATAATTAAATAAATAAACACACCAGCCTCAAACAATACTCTCTCAAGATATAAAAATTATCACACAAAAACATTTCTACATAAAATATATGATTATTGGTAAAAAAAAAATCTGTTGTAAAAAAGCTATGTTTCTCATACCGTCATACTGCAACCAAATCTAGCTCATATAATTATTTAGAGCACCTTACCTATGTATGGTCTTGTACTAATTCATATTGTGTAAACAATTCACAAACAGTGTAATGTCTTGCTTGAATGACTGTGTGATACATAGTAAGATTCAAACTTCCGAAATGATCAACCAATCAGTGCTCATAATCTAAATATATGAGTTCAGGTCTGAAATCAAGTTGAATTACATAAAGCCACTAGTGTTTGCTCATTACCATGGAAACTCAAGAGTGAATCACAGTCACTAAAATCATGAAATATCATGGCTAAAATTAAAATAATAAAACAAAAATTGTGATTAAAACAAACCAATCTATAGTTAAAAGAAAAACTTAAAGTTTGCAAAAACAGAGATATCAAGACAAAATTGGACAATGTATAAACATTAGTTGCAAAATTAGATCATAATTAATGCTCACGTAAAAATCCTCAGAGTAGTATAAATGTAAAGAAATAAGCTTATGTGTAAAAGAATGGGATTTGAAGTAAACAAATGTATAAAAAGTAAGTATTGTATGTGGCTAATAGATATACCCCTGGATTCAGTAAACTTCTGTGCAGGAATAGCTTATTCCTGCACAGAAGGGACCATTCCGATGCAACATGGCAGCGCGCCATGCATATTCATGAAGGTGTGCTGCTGTGCTGCAATACGGACATGGTCCTGTGTACGAGTGCAGGGGGTATGTCTGAGAGCAGTGCTCTCACAATACACACACCACTGCACACCAGAATTGTCATACGACAATTTAAGTAGAGCAAGATCGCTCGTTCCACCTCCCAACTCATCAGAATAAGACATCTGGACAAAGCCATAAGGGACAATTGTCCCTACAAACCTAGAAAGTTGATAGAATAACAGGTTTAGCATTAGCATGAATTTTCAGAAGGGTATGAAGTATATAATGCACACCTCTCAACCTTCAGAGTAAGAAATATGGACAAAGCCATAAGGGACAATTGTCCCTACAAACCTAGGAAGTTGATAGAATAACAGGTTTAGCATTAGCATGGATATTCTGAAGGGTAAGAAGTAAAAAAAAAAACAACAAATATTTTTTTTCATATGTGCAATAAAGTTTAAGCATAGCTGCACGGGTGTGCCTGTTACTTAGCTATGATTAGCACAGCTGAAACGGCACGATAAGTTAAATAGCAATAGACACCCAAGATAATCAATAGTGTAGTGGTTAGAACGTATACCTTGCATGTAATCATTCATGGTATGAGCCTCACTAAAGCCTTTTCCATTATGTATGTGTAATCATTACAGTTTTAATTTATTTGTATATCTATGGAGGAATTAACTTATATTTCTCAACCAGAGTAGTGCATTAGGCCCAGATGTGAGGCGTCAGTGTAATAAAGTAGTGAAATCCCCATATAAACCCAAATGCCCCATACAGTATAGTCATACAAGAATAAATGTAATTACAGCACATTGGGGGATGTCAGGGAAGGTAAACAAATTTATAATCTGTAATGAAGATGAATAAATCCCATACAGGTGGTAGTTCAATAAAATAAAACATAAGCAAAGCTAAGCCTTGCACAGCTATGCTGACTGGGTGTAAGCATTGTGTACATATGAATGCTAAGCAATGAGTAGCCCAGCTAAGTGGATTTGCCCATTGGTAAGCAGTGCTGAAGCTGCCCCTTTAAACACTGCCAACCTTGGCTAAGCAGGTTTGCCAATAGCAATAACTGTTTACTAAAGTCCAGCCTGTGTATGTGATGGATAGGTATGCATAAATGTTTTTCTATTTTCATTACAGCTTCAGCTGAGTGAGTTGCAAACCAGGAAGACCATGCCATTAGGTTGCAAAGGCTACATCGCGAGGCTGGTGAGTAACAATCCTGCTTGTAGTAGTCATACCAAATAAATATAAAGGAGTAGAATGTCACCTGGCAGTATAAAAATGTGTATGGTTTGTACTGAATAAACCAGAGAATATGACAGTAATAGTTCCATATAGGTCATATTTAAATAAAACTGTAACTGCCTAGCAATAAAGTTCTAAATCCTGGACTGGTTGTGTTTACTCTGATATTGTATGGCTTGAAATGATGTATTTACCAAGATCTGATATCTGAATAGTAATGTTATGTTGACCACTGTTTCCCACACTGTGCTACATAAAAAAAATATGTCTAGGAATGTCTGTATAAGAATGTTTTAATTACAAGGTCAGATTGTACAACCAAGAGAGACTTCAACAGAAAACACTGAAGGAAGAGAAAGTACTTTTTCAATAGCTCACTCTGATGAAACACAAATTGCTGTATGTTTAGCAGACACAGCCATGGTTAGAATCCAGGGAGTGGTAGTAAGCTGTATGCATAATTTCAACTAAGAATTTTGAATATGTGTAGGAACAGTCAGGTAGTGTTAACAACCATTTCCCCCACAGGTCTTCCAGGTAAGAGAAGTAGAAAGTAACTATAAGAAGGTTGAATAATACACTGTGTAAAAATATACCACTGGACAAACCAAGGACATAGGCTATTATAATAATACCTGTAGAGTAATGATTAGAGCAGCGATAATAAAGTTGTGAGTACTGCAAGGATATACAAGTTGTTAACTGACATATCTCCCCCCACCATATCTACAACAATAATCTCAACAGACAAATCAATGGGTATGCTTTACACCAAACCTACTGTTGGGACATATGTCCTATTGTTCAACAAATATTGAAACGTGTTTCTATTAATGTTCCATGTTGAAATACTATCATTGGTGGCCTGTTGCTATCAATGTAACCTGCATGCCATTGTAATGGCCACTGTGGTTCCATATATGCATGTGTTCTGTTTGCTATGCAACTGTTTCAAATCTGTTGTTTTGGGTTAATGGGAATAACTATACATGCTGTTATAAATAATCCTGGATTGTGTTGACTATTACTAACCCACATATGTTATAAAACTACAACACCATAGCACGTTTGGGAAGGCCGATACCAGCGAACCAACCTCACCCATCTCATCTGGCAGTGACACTGGGCCCCACCACGTCTGGTACCCACCCCAGGACTTCCTTGTCCAGTGGTCCTGCACCACCTTTGAGTGGAACCACCTCACGGGAGGGGGCTCATCCTCCCTCTGGGAGTGGGCATGGACAGGATACTGTCACCCAAAGCCAGGTCCAAGGTTTGGTGCATAGCAAGCTCCAAAAGGAGATTGGAGATCTGCTGCATCAGCTTGAGGACTGCGTGGTGCAATTAGAGGGTCAGCCTGCCCCCTCGTGCTCAGCCCCCAGCACAGCTAACTTTTGAGCCATGGATCCATGAAGGTGCAGTGGTGACTGCCCATGGGTGGGGAACTCAGTCCCACTGTTTCCATTTGGGGGCTCATGGTCATCTGATTTCCAAACACCCCTCCCCATCCATGATGTTTACTCCCTCACATGTGTCATATACTACCCCTGTATGCTGTCTTGTCTATCTTGTATGTTTTCCTACCAACTTACCACCCCAAATATACCTACTATTCTTCCCCAACATCCCACTCTCACCCTAAAAAAGGGTGCAATCTGTCCACCCTCCAAAAATTTCACCCCATACATAGTTGTCCATTTCACACGTGTCCACTGGATACATGTAATCTGGTCTAACTAGTTTCACAACACATTATTGTTGTCCTCACCCCTCTCTCAGGGGTTTGAGTGTCCAAATTCAGTATATATGCACAGCTGTTGCTGTATATGAAATGGACAGCTATGGACCTTTCCTACACCCATCCTTCACATCCCTAGCTACTTTCCCAATTGTTTTTCCCTCTGCATGCCCCATTTTTCACCACTTTCCAATCACTCTTTTTTTCTTTTCTTTTTAAAGAAATTAGCACAGGCGTAAGCAGGCATGAGCTGTTTTAAGCACATGTAAGCAGGATTAAGCCTGTTTGCACAACACTAACCAAGGCCTACACAGTTGAAGCACTTTTAATGCTGTCTGAAAGCATATTTAACCAAAAATTAAAATTGCTTACTACCATACAAACCTGCAGAAACCCACTTACAACCTCTTAAAGTACTTTAATCACTCTGTATTCAACAGCCCTTGTTCTGCCCAGCAACACAATAATTAACCCTTGCAAGTCTTGAACTAGGACACTGTACACCACAGCCTCAGGAATTTACTACTAATGCATATGAGCTGTAAACATGCTGGATATTTTTTCAAACATATCATGCAACACAGTCATTGAACAGTAAGGAAAATGTATTTATATATGCATATGTATATGTGGATAGATAGATAGATAGATAGATAGATAGATAGATAGATAGATAGAAAGATAGATATGCATATGTGTGTGTGTGTGTGTGTGTTTTGTGTGTGTGTACACATATATATATATATATATATATATATATATATATATATATATATATATATATATATATATATATATATATATATATATATATATATATATATATATTCATATATGTATATGTATACATATATATATATATATAAATATATATATATATATATATATATATATATATAAATATATATATATAGATATATACATATATATATATATATATATATATATATATATATATATATATATATATATATATATATATATATATATATATATATATATATATATATATATATATATATATATATATATATATATATATATATGTGGTTGTGTGTATGTATATATGTATATATATATATATATATATATATATATATATATATATATATATATATATATGTAGATAGATAGATATATAGATCCACTTTTAAATGTCGAAACTCAGAAATCTTGACTTTAAAAAAAAACATACCCAAAACATTGAGATTTCAGAATCTCGACATTTAAAAGTGGGTAAAAAAAATAAAAAGGATGAAGCACATAAGAATCCACAAAGTGTAGTTTAAACTACACTTTGTGGATTCTGGTGTGCTTCATCCTGTTTGTTTCTGGGTTTCTACTGCATTTTGTTGGTCTTAAACAAAAATAAAGTAAAACAAACTGTTTGCAGGGGGGCAACACCCCTGCACCCCCCACATCCCCCTACTTATATATATCAACTCAGGGATCACACTACAGTGCTCACTGCAACAGGAGCATTACCGTTCTCCTCACTGAAGTGCAATCTCGGAGTTAGCACTTACCATTCCCTGAACTGTAGTATGATCTCAGAG
>NC_056737.1:660006970-660036970 GCF_019279795.1 Protopterus annectens | reverse complement strand
ATCTTCACAGAATGTCCACATTTTACCATCATGTATTTTGCCTGTTCCTCTTGAGATCTGTACTATTCTGGAAAATAGATGAGAATTGAATTCATCAGGTAATGACAAACACTTGAGTTTAAGACTCCACATCCTTAAGAAGTTTCACCATAATGCTAAATGTATCATTCTATGAACATCCTATGTTTGTAACAGGAATATTTCAAGTCTGTCCCTATGTATCCCCCCATGATTTTAGGCATTGTCCAGATGTGATGCTCTGAGAGGTTGTGAGGTGGCATTACAGCTCAGGAGCCTAACTCACCCTGGGAAAGGACAGCTCATATATGACAACTGCATGGGTGTCTGTCAAACAGCTGTGACTGTGCCACTGCTAGGCCAGTTAATGGGATGTTTTCCATATCCATGTTACCTGTGATTATGAGTATGACACGTTTGCCTTGTAAATCTAAGAAACCTATAGAGGGCATGTGCATAGCAATGTACTGTTGCAGACATGTGTGTTGAACTGCATGTGATATCTTAAATTAATAACATTCAACTGTATAGTGTTCTGCTGGAAAATAAGGAGATTTGTGACTGATATCTGTAGTCACATACATATATACCTGTGTTATCACAGCCAAAACATTGGCAGGTCTGTGAGCAATGACATTGTAACCTAATAGCCTGCTTATGACTGTTGGACATCATCCAGGTTATCACAGTGATGTCAAACCCTACTGTGAAATCAATGTACTAATGTATGGTGCAGCTATATTAATACAGTATCAATAGTGATGTCCCCTTTGACACCCATTTATGTGTGCCATTGTCCAGATGTACTGCTATAACAGGTTGAGATGTATTATTGAGCAGCAAGACTGTAACTACAGTGTGCAATACTAACATACAACAGAAATGTATACCAGGCATCCCCTGAGAACATGTATGTATGCTTATGTTCAGCTGAAAGGCACAATACTAAATCACATCAGTTTCAAGCATTCAGGTACATAGGTTGTGAATGTTGTACATGTGTGTAATAATGTCAGTGCATACAACAGACAGAAATGTGTACAGCTACTGGTTGTTCCAGTGCCCTGACACTGATATGGCTACTAGAGTAAGCATGATATTCAGCTATTAATCAGAGATGTGTCAACCTGTATGACCCTCTGTCTATGTCTACCACTACCAGCTATATCCACAGCTATATACAGTGGATATCACAAATGTACACACCCCTGTTATAATTCCAGGTAAGCATGCTGTATGAGAATCAGACCACAGAAGATCATTTCATAATGTTTCTCATCTTTATTTGATCCCTAACCTGTACAATTCCATTGAAATACAATCAAAGGTGTTGCTAGGAAAGTGACTAGTTATTGCCAAGTGAAAATGTGCCATGATGTTAGAGTCCAGACCAAGACAGAAGATTGCTATAACCATCTCAAGAGGTGGATACACAACATATCAGTTTAAAGGTGTTCGCACTTATTAAACTGGCTTATTGTACTGAGTATTATTTCCATATGTTTTCACATACCCGATTGTTATGTCTTCAATTGAATTGTACAGGCTATAGGTCACACTACAGGTGGGAATTGTTATGAAATGAGTTATTGTGGTATAGTGTTTCAATTGCGCATATAACAGGCAGTGTATCAGGGGTGGGTACCCTTCATATCCACTGTAGCTATATGGGCATAATAGAACCTGACCTGTATATCCAGCCTCCACCAAGGTAGAGTAATCCCCTTTTGTGGACAGCAGCAATACACAAACCACATAATAGGTTGCTATATTGGCTGTACATGGACACATAGGTGCAAACAACAACTGTGAAGCAAGTCCACCTATATCTGAGCAAGCATGTAAGTTCACAGGTGACTTCCTGTAAGGCTAACTATGACTATGAATTAGACATATCCACAAAACCAAGAACAATTGCAACCGTGTCTCCACATATGTTGTAAGTCTCAGATGAAACAACACAATTCACCCTGTACTGGGGGTAAAGAACATCTCATACAAACATGCTGTGGATATAGGCAACCTGCATCACACAGGTTAGGTAGGAACATTGCCACCCAGTCCACCTCAGTTGTACAGGGAGATATGCACATCAACCACACTCATCCCCTCAGCAATGGCGAGCATGTACATATTGCATACTGATGGCAACAATAGCATATTTCCATGGGGCATAATAACATCAGTGTCTCCCTCCTACATGACCTCAGGCATGTGCTCAGAGCTCCATCACACACCACAGTCAAAGACCTGCCACCATTCACACACCATTCACATGGAAGATGCCCACTGTCAACCCTCTACACAGAAAGAATGGAGGTTAGAAGATCATGCAATCAAGTGTCCAGCATTAGGGGGAATAAGATAGCTGAGGGACAGGTGTGTAATGCAAACTGCTATAGCCATGATAGCTTAGAGGGTTTCAGTGTAGTGTGGATTATTTGCAAGTAATATCCACTGTTGATGTGCATTTTGTCAACCGTATGAGGTCCTGTGTCCTTTACTCTGTTTATGTCTTCCAGGTAACATGCAGAGTGCTCATCTACCAGCATTCTCTGTTGGGGAAACAAACATCATCACCCAATATGTGATTGGACATTATGCCCTGTCATTTGGATGGACAGTAGATGTGTGGGAGAGGACGCCCTGTGGAACAGTGTTGTCCACAGGGTAAATGATGCTGACCTGCACAGCAGAACTTATGAGCATGTGCAGCATCGGGACACTGATCTCAAATGCCATGCCCATCAATGCGCTGCTGCTGTAGTGAGGGACCTGCTAGCCACAGGTGGGGGCCCAGCCATCCAGCCCCACTGACACCCACCAAGGACATCCTCACCACACTTGGGCCACATGCCAAATGCACAAGCCATGACGCTAAGGTAAGCATTGAGAGGTGGGCTGCACACACACACACACACACACACACACACACACACACACACACACACACACACACACACACACACACACGATGAGGAGTGCACAGGTAAGGGCCCAGTGGGGATTAGTACACTAATGTGTCAGACATTCATGTATCTGTATTATATCTACATGCATGTGTCAGGTCCGATTGCAGTTGTGGATGGGGTTTCCTAATGCACAGAGGTGCACATCTATGGTGAGGACAGGATATTGTGTATTATTGCAGTTAGTACTGTAGATGTGCAGACATGCTGCATTTATCCTCACCCAAGGTCAACGGTGTGTCTGCTGACAATAACTCCCTCTCACAACTACCTAGGACCCTGTGGTCTGCATATGGGACAGCAGCCTGAAGCTGGTGATTATGACATTGTTCTGTTGTTGCCTGGCAATACCCCAGGCATGTGAAGTGCATGCAATTTACCCTGCACACAACCATCAGTAATATCTATATTGCTTTATGTAATAGCTATATTGCTTGTTGTGCATGTTCACTTGTACTGGGGTTAACTGTATTGCATCACAGTGGTCACCATTGGGGCCTATATGATGTGAATTCAATATTCCTGTAGCATACCTCACAACTTGTCATTGCCAAGACATCTGGACAGAGGCCAGCATATCGTGCTGGATAAACAGCCTAAAATATGGTCATGCATTACACATTACTGGTATACAGTGGATATAAATTGTGTACACACCCCTCGTAAGATGCAAGGTGTTGCTATTACATACTAATTAGGACCGCAATATGACAGTCCACACCTCTTCCAGCCTTTAATGTGACCCATAACAGGTACAGTTCATTTGTAAAAAACAAGCATCTGGACTCATGTATTGCACCTACAAGGCTGGCCACCTGTAAGAGTAGCAGACATCCTATCAGCATGATGTTTCAGTCAGGTATGATACCTCATGCTGCCATGTGTGTCAGTACACTCACTGTTGCCTATTTGGCTATAATATCACATACATGGGCATTGTTAAGGCACACAGACCACTTCCAACCAGGTATAGGTTTCAAAGATATGGATATTCCAGACACATCTGTACAGAGGACTGTACAACGGTTTAACCTGCTGCATGTGCGGCAGATGCTGTTACCATAGTATATAAAGTAATGGCAGTGGGAGATGGTCACCAGCCGTGTATGGTATACACATCAAAATGGTATTAGCCACACCAGATATGATCCTCACACACAGAAACAGTTGCCAGCATTAGGATTAGAACACCTGCCTATCTAGGTATTCATAATATATTCTACACAGTTATGAGACATGCCACAGAGCTTGCACATGTCTAACTCTTCCAAAGGTATGTCTAAGGTGGATGACATCAACAGGTCTACCAAACTGGAGTGAAGGGAAGTAAGGGAAAGAGACAGGTCAAAAATGGTTTGAGCCAGACAGTACATGATTCACACACACATACATACACACACACACACACACACACACTCACACACACACACACACACACACACACACACTCACACACACGCACACTTGCCAGTATTGGGATTAGAACTCCTGCTTATCTAAGCATTCCTACTATATTGCTACACAATTATGAGACCCGCCAAAGAGCTTATACATTTCCAGTGGTTACAAAGGTACTTCTAAGGTGGATGACATCAACAGGTCTACTAATTTGGAGCGAAGGGAAGTGTAAAGGACAGTACACATGTCAAAAATGATATGAGCCAGACGGTGCATGATTTACACATGCACACACACACACACACACACACACACACACACACACACACACACACACACACACACACACACTTGCAAGATTTGCGATTAGAAATCCTGCCTATCTAGGCATTCCTATTATAGTGCTATGCAGTTATGAGACATGGCACAGAGGTTTTACATTTCCAGCTCTACCAAAGGTACTTCTGAGGTGGATAACATCAGTAGGTCTACTAAATTGGAGTGAATGGAAGTGTAAAGGGTAGTACACAGGTCAAAAATGGTATGAGTCAGACAGTACAAGATTCACACACACACACACACACACACACACACACACACACACACACACACACACACACACACACACACACACACACACACACACACACACACACACACACACACACACACACACACACACACACAGTTGCCAGCATTGGGATTAGAACTCCTGCCTATCTAGGTGTGTCAACTACAGTGTTATGCAGTTACTGCACGCCCTACAGAACTTACTGAGTTTTCATATAGCCAAGGCTGCTGATAACTGCACAGCTGTGGTAAAGTATTACAGATGGCAGACAGTCTGCCTTCTGTTCCACCCATAATAATGCTAGTTCTTTCTGTCTTGCACTTCAACTAGCATTATGGCTTGGCACTTCACTGTTTGTTGTATCAAGAAGTGTGGCACACCTGTGAGCCATCAGCAGTACTTGTTCATCACAGATGTTGCCCCAGGACTTACTAGTTATGTCCACCCTTCCCGGCATGCTTGAAGGGCAGTTATCCATGCTATCACCCATTAACCTGGTGCACTTGTTCATTCTGGGGCACTGTTGCAACTGCCTCATGTACACAGACAATCCTCCCCTCTAAACGTCAAACACTCAGACCTGTGAGGGTTACCCATATATCACCCAATGCGGACATATGCACTCTCCATCAAAGACTGGACTAGAAGGTCAAGAGGATAAGATCAACACCTGCACCACAACATGTGGAACATGTAGCTCACCATGACACCCACTTTGACAGTAATGACATACAGTAAAAAGCCATGCACCCACCTTCCCAGAGGCACTCAATGGACATCTACCCAAACAGCACAGAACAGCAAGACAGACACCCACTCAGACACCGTGACATGGCACATACCAAGGGACACATATTTAACCTACACAGTGTGCCCTCAACCTAAGCCCCTAAGGCTGACCACCTTGCACAATACAGTGATCATAGGTAACTCAATATTGAGGCACACACATCCCACTCACTAAGTTGAATATGGAGCAGGTAACAGACAAATATTAATCACATGCCAGCATCTAACACATGACACAGACAGTGATGTCACTGCACAACAACTTTGAGTATCACTCCGTATCCATGTGGGGGTGAATGACGTGGGACACACCTCCCTGGACTACATGACAGGAGACATGGTTGAACTCTCTGATTATGTGGTCCAGGCAGGTGTGACAGTAGCCCTAGGCAGTGTACAGCTGTCACCCAGAATGATGCTGCAGCACTATCAACAGATGGTTGACTGCAACATTGGCTTACATGTTATGTGTCATTCTCAGGTGATCCAGAACCTCTCTGCTTGGGATGACATGGTTGACAGAACCCAATGACTTGCCATGGATGTCCTACATCTGTCACCACTGGTTTGCCAGGTACTGGCTAAGTGTCTTTCCACCCCTACGGTGCCTTATTAGGCAGTGTTTCTAATGTTATTACCACCATAACAGCTACACATGTATGCAATATGAGGGTCATGCTGCTCAACATTGGACATCTAACTGTCAGTATGCAGTCACTCATAGCAGTCATTGGAGTAAAAGACACATGTCTGCTGTAATGCAGAGGTGGTTCAGAGCAGCAGACAGCAGACCTGCAGTATCAACCCATGATGAATTTCACAGCTGTCAGCCCCCAAACATGGATGACACCACACCTTTCCAGGTGGTGTTGTCTCCATATTCATTATGGAATGGAACACCTCCAGACTAGTATCCCATCATAATGCATTGGAAATTCTTCTGGTATGACTGCCTTGGGGTAATAGTGCAATCCAGAACATAGCCTGCTATGGGTTCACATCTATGTCCCTAGACTGTCAATGCACATTCCTCGACACCCTGCAATCTATGATGTAGAAAGCAAACCTGCTGCTGCCACCCAAGCTGAAGTAAAATGGTTGATAAAGGTTCAACAACAGAAAGCACTTATCCAGACAGCAGCAGCAGGATTATGTTTTACTTTGTTAATAAAGGAAAAGATTTCAACAATTTCAACCATTTTATTTCGGCTTGGGTGGCAGCAGCAGGTTTGATTTCTACATTTAATTGGTTTCCACGCGTACTGCCTTTGGTGGGGAGCTCAGTGAATTTTTTTGTTTCTGCCATCTATGATGGTCCAACACAACACTGACATGGTACAAGTCTTCAACTACCCCTCCATCACCCGGGAACTGTAGCCAAGTGCCAGTACAGTGGCCTAACTCTTCTGGGATTCATCATTTCCATTGCCTTACACCAGCTTATACTGACCCCTGGTAGAGGATGCAACAACCTTGACCTGTGTTGTTCACTTAAATATGGGACCGTTGCTCCTCCACAGATGTCAATGCCTGCATGGTGAGATTCAACAGGTTGCAATCAATATGGAACTCAACATGTCAGCCACACCCCCACAAAGATAACCACCTGGCAAAACCCTCTCCAAAGCTGAATTTGCAGAAAAAAAAACAGGGATGGATGTCACACACACACACACAATTGCCAGTACTGAGATCCATAGGTTAATTGCTTCATAGGTGTGTAGTAGGTGAATGGGCCTAAAGGCTCTCCAAGGCTGGCCCCAGGGAATACCCTGGCATCAGGCCACATGATAATAGTTCCCAATGTGGCTCAGGAGTAAAGTCATTGGAGTGGTCCTCAGGGGTGGGTATTGTATTCCCCATCCACTCATCCAGTTTTCTATTGTGAGTGGCCAGTGATGTACACTGCTTCCCATGTATGTGATCTATATTCTATAACATGGACAGTGTCTGGGTTGTGCACATATCCCACATGCATGTTCTTTGATATGTGGAAGTGTGCTTAAGGTCTCTGGGGCATGTTGTTTGGACAGATTGGTATCATCTGATGTAGCATTCCTGACGTCATTTGATGAGACCTGGCTATGTAACTGAGGTAGTGATTGCATCTACATTAACAGCATGATATGGGTATTCAGTAGAGTTAGTGAAGTCTGTCCATACAGGGCATGTGTATAAGGCATGGTATGTGGGGTATATTTGCAGACTCTACAGTTGTTGCATTTGTCCAGAGGGGAACATGGCAAAAGGTCCACTGTACACATTGATTGGGCTAATGAGGAGATGGAATAGGGTACCATGTCCTTTCACTTGCTGGATAACACACACTCAGTCAGGAGATGTAACACATCAAAGTACCTTCTGATGTCAGTGGCACTGTTGTGGTCAACAGACATGTAGTCCACTGCAATCACACCATGGGTGGTGTTTGTGAGGCAATATGCAGGGGAACTACCGATATAGTGGTTGTTGCCTAGCAAAGTGTGTTTGTGTACGATACATGGGTGGAGAGTGGTCTCTGAATATTAGAAGGGTTGCCTATATTGTTCAAAAATTCATACTGTCACGTAGTCATTGCACATGGCACTAGATATTTAGGGCTGTGGATTGTCTACACCAACCTCTCCGGTGTTTGACAACTGTTGGCATGGAAATGTGAACATTGTGACTTATACTAGGTCTTCAACATAATAATTTAGCAAAACCCGCACCCCAATGGATCCTGTTATCACACAATCACACCGACCCCCACAAAGGATACTGATCTTACACACACACACACACACACACACACACACACACACACACACACACACACACACACACACACACACGCACACACACGGACACACACGCACACACAGACACACACAAACACATGCACACACACACACTTGCCAGTACTGAGTTTCAAACGCTACCTAGCTATGTATTGCTACTACAATGTACTGCATTTATTGCATGCCCCATAGAGCTTATAGGATGGATGCTGTCCCAAGGTACTTCTAAGGTGAGGAACATCACCAGCCCCTGTAAATACTGGCATTTTGTGATGTAGTGGGTGAGAGATGCCACAAAATATTTTACCCTACACACACATTTGCCAGGGGTGAGGTTCAAACCTCTATCTAACTATCTTTTCAGACCATTATGTTACACATTTACCACATGCACCAATGACATTACATGGTTTAGGGTTTCCAACAGGTACTTTTAAGGTAGATGATATCTGCAGAACTGTTAAAGTCAGGCACTGAGATGTGTACTGGGTGTAAATGGGGCCAAAATCTTTGAGGTACGGACATACATATGTAGACATATGTACACACACACACACACACACACACACACACACACACACACACACACACACACACACACACAAACACTTGCCAAGAATGATATTCTAACCCCTACCTATGTAGTTATTGCTACTACATTGTTCCACATTTATCGCACACGCCATGGAGCTTACATGTAGGAGAGCTGTGCAAAGTATCTTTGAAGGTGAGTGACATCAGCAGGAGGGCTAAAAGAGGGATAGGGGAAGTGTTGTAAGTGTGAATGACCACAGAATTAGATCTTTACAAGGATAAACACACACACTCTCTCACACAAACACTGACATTTACACAGTTGCCAAGACCAGGACTGAACTCCTACCTAGCTAGTTTGCTACACTATAGCATTACACAGTTATTGTAAGCACCACAGAGCTTATATGTTGGAGAGTTGTCCAAATGTATCTTTGAAGGTGAGTGACATCAGCAGCTGTGCTAAAGGAGGGGTAAGGGAGGTATAATGAGTGTTAATGGCCTCAACCACATTCATCTAGAAACACACACACACACACACACACACACACACACACACACACACACACACACACACACACACACACACACACACACACACACACACACACACACACACACACACACACACACACACACACACACACACACACACACACACCTTTACATTTGACAGGACTGAGATTACAACTGCTGCATGGATACCTATTTGTACTGTAGTGTTACACAGTTATCACAAGCACCACTGACACTATAGGGTTGAGGGCTAACCAAAGGTATTTCTACAGTGAATAACATCAGCACATCATGTGATATAGGCCAATGGGATGTGTAGTGGGTGGAACAGGCCTCATAATGGGATTCTTTCTATCGCTGTCTGTCTTTCTCTTCCACATGTCTCTGTGTGTGTATGTTTGACATATTATATTATGTTGGCCTTAGATATGTGTGTATTTCTATCCAATGTGTTCGTGTGAAGTATCGATGGTGTACAATTTGGTGTGTGTGCACAGACAGCTGCGAATAACCGATACCTGTAGTCCACTGTGTTGTGAGACATGGGCTTCATTTGTCTAACTCTAGGAGCATGCCCAGTATGACCTTCTATTTTGAGTGTGTGCATCCATTCCAAGGAGGGTTGGACTCCAGTTCAGAGTTCTGTGTACTACACCTATACCTAGCAAACTGTTTAGGCAGGATATCTGTTGATAGGTTGCCAATACGGAGACACAATGGGCTTAACATACGGTGGATACCGTAACTTTTGCTGTCTGTGCTGCTTATGTGACATGTTTGGTTGTAGCATAGATATTCTGACATATGTACTGTTTTACACTGTGATGTGTCATGTTATTAACTACTGACAGTTATCATTCTTTGATCACAGTTATTTACCAAGAAATACAAGATGAATGAAGCTGAGACCAATATTCTAAGGCATATAGACTACACATTCTGGCATACTCCTGCCATTGTGGAGGGGTAGCAACAGACAATAGACTGCTGGTTCTGTGTAAATGGTGCAGCACCTTGTTAGTATGCTAGCTGGGGTTCCCTTTCTTGTGCTTTTCTCAACTTCACAGAATGGCCATATCCTGCTGGGACCATACCTCTCAGTTGTACAGATACACCCAGGTTATCCAGAGGCAGTACTCATATATCTGGTCAGTTTACCTTCACATTGTGGTTTACAAGAAGTTTTGTGGCTATTCATTCATGCGTTTTCAGTCGGGAGTAATATGGGTGGACATTAGAGTTTCAGACTTCACACACTCCATGATATCCATGCTTCTACACCCTCTCTCTATTATTCTCGCCTCCACCTAACATTATGTAAGCAATATCTCAGAGGCATGCCTATAGTTGGGCATTTGTCCCAGTAATATTTATGGCCTGATTCACAGTCCTTGCAGTAGGACATGGGGAGGCATCCTACTGGCATTTTGGGTGAGGCATGGGCCTTTGCCAGAGGAATGTAGACCATTTGAGAGTATTGCAGGCCATCTGTTACTGCATTTTTACATGGGATTGTGGGGGGGTGCACACCTGCAGACTTTGAAATGACTGTACTGGTATTTTGTTTACTCTGTTGGCTTCCATTTCATATTGTATTGTGACCTATCATGCAGACAAGAGGCATATCAGTAGAGTGCACATGTTAGATCTTAATGGCATATATTTCAGTTTCAGACTTCTTACCCTACAGAACTAGAATGCAACTGCCAGACCTGTTGTAGTAGGTCTGTGTATGTCTGGTGGGGGGGGGGGGGTCGGTTCACCATTGCCATAATTTGGGGGGGCCTTAGCCCGGCCTTTCTTCATGGTCATCTATACCTGCCCTGCTCGGTGAGGCTGGTGGTGGATATGTGACCCTCACTGACATCCATGTGTGTGTGACCTATTGACACCCACAGTTCTTTGGACCATCGTATGTATTGCAGTGGGGATTGTCACCTTGTGTAGTGCTGCCTAGTATGTTGACACCAGTATTTGTTATGAATGTCCTGCTGTCTCATACAGCTGTCTGCTGCTATCCCATTCAGCCACCCAATTCCCTTGCATGCTTGCATCCATATCATACATACAAGTATGAGAACATACTACTTAATTCAGTAATTGGTAGGAAGAGTGACTTACCATGTTGCTGGGCCAGTATTGAGGACAGTGCTGGAGGGCTGACTATGTTGGATGCACATAGTACTCTCCCTGTACATGGTAAAGCTCAGGTAGTGTCATGTTTGGCATCCCATTTACTGTATGTGCAAGTTGGAGAGAGGTATCAGTCCCTGGTTCCCTACAGTGTCAGTGTATGTGCTATGCATTGCCTCTTTGCCAAGGCCTGGGCATACTGTGCATGCCTCCTTCAGCCTACAGGGGCAGGCTCAGGATGTTCCTCCTCCAAGTCTCTCTGTGCCTGTGCTGGCCTTGGCAATGGTGGGAGGCTGTGTGGGCCTGCCCCATGCTGTTCCTGCTGCAGCTGTTTCCACAGGATCATTTTGTGTAGCATGGCATATACTATGGACATTTGTATACATGTAGCTGGAGACTACTGCAAGGCTCCACCGGATATGTCAAGGCAGCGGAACCGTGACTTGAGCATCCCAAACACATACTCTACAATGATCCTGGTTTGTACATGTGCCGCATTATGGTGTCCTTTTTCAGGTGTGTGTGCATTCCTGATGGGTGTCATCAGCCACGGCTCCAGTGCATAGCCAACACCCCACACTAGATGGACATTTTGGATGTCCCCCATGGCTAATGCCTGATACAACTGTGAGCAATGCCAGATGTAGGAGTCATGATAGCTTCCAGGGCTGCCAGCACACACATTCATGATAATGCCCTGAGCATCCCACATGACCTGGCGGTTGATGGAGGGAAAGCCCTTGCGGTTTATGTAGACCCTGCCCTGCTCACAGGGGGGTGCCATGATGTGCATGCAGTCTATAGCACCAACTACCTCAAGATATTCTGCTGTACAGTGGAAGAGACGCATACGTGTGGTCAGCGCCTCACAGGCAGTGGGGAAATATATGTGCTCACTGGCATGTTGTATCATGGCATCCAGGAATGCCTGTGAGACCCCCATGATGTCGCCCGTTGGTCTTTGGAAGGTACCTGTGGTTAGTATTCTTAAGCCTAGACATACCTTGGTATCCACTGGGATGGGTTCCCTTCTATTAGTTCTGTGTGTAAAGGGTGGCCAGCACAGCTCATGTAGGCTCTGGTCTGTACATTCTTCTCCTCCTCCTCACTGTGGGTCGGTTGTCAGCATTGTCCTCCTCACCACCCTCAGTCTTTAGCACATATTGATGGAGTAAAGCAGCAGCCTCTAATTTTTAGTTAGCTTTGCCAGTTAAAAATCCCCCATCTGTGTACACCGGTGGTGTAGAGTTTGTGGGAAAAATCAGTCTGTAGGGTGTTTGCAATAGTTTATAGTAGTGTGCTGAGCTGCTGCGTGTGTGATTGGCTCATTCTGATACATTCCACCTGCCACGTATGCTAGTTCTTCTTGATTGCCTTCCTATTGCTGTTTCCCCTTCCCATTTCCTCCCTATTTAAGCCCCAAAGTGCACTGTGCATACCCAGTGCTCATATGTAAACAGTGCTGCCATTTCCTCCTTTTTCTTTTGGTTTATATCCTGGTGTGCTGTGCACACACCCATTTAGGCTATATACACAGTGCTCAGGCACATCTGACACCCCCCCTTCCTTAGCTGTGCTTAGCTAAGGGCAGACATAGGCCACAGAGCACCAGTGAGCTTACAGCAAGCATGACATATCCCCTTATGAAGTCATCCAACTCTTAGACTTGCACCGTTGTATTGCTGCACCTACACGGTTAGGTACAAGCTGACACACTTTGAAGAAATCTGTGATTCAGTATAACTCCCCTCATTTGCATACCCCAGTGTGTAGGTTGTTAGTTACTGCACTTAAACGGACCCTTTCCCTTTGACAACCAGTGCTCCCTGGTATTGTTTACATTCTGCATGTCATTGACCATAACGACAAAATGCAGATTTAACTTGAAATTGACTTTTCTCATTTTTTTTTATTTTGGCACAATCCCGTTTGTGCAGCACTGGCCTAAGCTTAAATGGTCGAGATCGTCCAAAAAAAAAGTTTAATTTTAAATAAAATAAACTGTTTTTAATGCCAATGGCCTTATATCTGGCTATTGGCATGTGTATTAAACATAATACATGCTTTTACATGAGCTGTCATACCTCTGTTTTGTCAGATGCAGAAATGTACTCAGTTATTTTCTGAATACATTTCTGCACTATCACTGTTCTAGCACGTAGACCTGGCAGCTTGCTGGATTGCAAAAATCACCTAATTTGCATGTTTTTCACCAGCAAATGAGGTGATTTGCATATTTGCCAGTTTTCCATGCTAGAACAGTGTAGGGCCGCTCGTGCACATGAAAACAACACTTTACTGGATCACTTGGCAGCCATTTTCTGTGCAGGAGCTCCTACACTGTTCACGCACGGAAAAACAGCCTTCATGAATCCCAGGGATAATATATGAAAAATGTATATAAATACATAAAAAGATGTAAAATATGAACTGCTGTGCAGAACCATAGATAAGACCCAAATAATACAATAAAGATAGTGATTAATGTACTAAAGGTCTACGTCTTAGAAAAGGTTTCAATGAGACTGCATCATTGAGTCCTTAAAATTTGTCAGCTTGTAGATCAATGATCCATTTCTCCTCTGTTTTGTGGGTTCTATTTCTATTGTCTCCCATTCTACTGTACTCACCATCTATTTCAAGTACCATAAACTTAAATGTGTGATGTGGACCTGCCTGCATCACATGCTTGGCAGTAGCTACAGATGTATCTTTTTTGTTGATCTTGTAAATATGTTCCTTCACTCTCTCTCTGTCTCTCTGAGGGTCCTGTTAATTTTGCCAACATAAAATCCGGGACATATACTGCAATAAGGTAGATAAACAAGGTCACATTTTGAACAGTCTGCATAGTGTGAAAATCTATATTCTTTGACAGCAGTAGGATGTACTTACAACTTTCTCTTCTATTATACATCACCCCAATAACACAGCTTCTCACATATCTCCTCTCAGCTTTTCCTCTATACCCTCACATATTATTCAAGCCACAAATTGGCCTCCTCTCCTCCTACAAAACCACACTTGACACCAATATCATCACCTAGGAATAAAATACACTTCCCATGGTACTCCTTCCTCATTACCTACCTACTCAAATGTGGAGACATGCATCCTAACCCTGGCCCACCCTCTAATCCTAACCAAAAGAGTAACCTCAAAAATTTAAATATACTTATGCTGAACCTCAGAAGTATATGTAATAAAATAGCCCCATTGTATGCCTGGATTGATCAAAATAAACCTGACATATTAGCCCTTACAGGAACATGGCTACACTCCGGCTTAAAAGACTCAAAAATAATACCTCCAAACTTTGCAATAACCAGAAGAGATAGATCTAAAAAAAGGGGGAGGCATAGCACTTTTATATCCCATGACACTCAACATCACACCCTGCACCAGTAATATACACATCTTTTCCAATGCTGAGGTACTAATCTCCTTCTTAAACCTCAATATATCAAAAATAATTTGCATAATAGTAATGCATATCCCACCAGGTAACAATATACCAGTGTCGGAAAATATTTTATCTTGGACATCCCAAACAATAAACCTTGAAACAATAATCTTAGGTGACATAAATATAGATTGGCAAACCATAGCTTCTGACTCCCCCAGAAATAGTATAAATCTGTATGGTTTTTCTCAGCTTATCAATGCTCCAACAGTATACAAAAAAGATCTTACCTGCCAATCCACCTTAGTCTGAATTCTAGTGTTCCACCCTGCCAATTACCCCTCTTCTGGTACATTGTCTAGCTCCCTGAGCTATCATCTACCAGCTTATTCTCTTAGAACAAACTCCCAACAACTAAGAGTACACACTATAAAATCAGTTAGGAACTCAACTAATTTTTGTCAGCATAAATTCAACAATCTCTTACAGGAAATAAACTGGACACCCCTTAAACAGCTACCCCTTAATGATCCTGTACTATACTTTAATAACACCTTCCTTCACATACTTAATACACCAGCTCCCATTTGTATGAAAAGAATCAAAAATAACTCAGCACCATGGCTCTCTAAGGAATGTAAACACCTGATGAAGCAAAGGGACCTAGTCTGGTCAACCTGGAAACAAAGCAAAAATGAACAAAATCATGTTAATTTCAGAACACTGCTTAACAAGGTGACAAAACTAATCAACAAAGATAAGAAGTCATATTATTTGCAGCTTCAACTCCAGCATAAAATCAGCTCCAGTAAATTTTGGCACTCCATGTCTTTACTCAACCCTGGAGAGCACACCCTATCTCCAGATACCCCTCCATCACAAATAGCTGAAAACTTTAACAAGCACTTCATAAAATCAATTTTGGACATATTAACTAATGCCCCTAATGCTGGACCCCCCCCCCACCCATCAACCTATTCATACACCATTCCCAGGCCATCAACTACTTCTAACCCTGTCATAACTAACTCCCCTACTCAACAAAATGTCATACAAACCCCATTCTCATTTCAGCTCATACCCACTGACACCATTAAGAAACTGCTACAAAAACTAAAACTCTGCTCAACCTCAGCTGATAATCTCCCCCCATACTACCTCAAACTGGCTGCTAACTCAGTCGCAGTTGCCTACCCAATCAGTATCCTTATAAATAGATCTTTATCCAAATCAGAAGTACCTATCATATGGAAATAATCTCACATTACCCCCATCCACAAAGGAGGCAACTCTTGATCCATCCAATTTCCATCCTATATCCATCTTGTCCACCATATCCAAAATTCTCGAGAGAGGTATCCATCAGCAGGTGATGCAGTATCTATTGCAAAACAATCTTTTAACCAAAACCCAGCATGGCTTCCAACCTAGCCATATCACAGCTACATCCCTATTATCTTTTACAGATACCATGAACAAGGCCAGAGATGCAGTATTCCTTGATCTCTCCAAGGCCTTTGACACAGTGTCTCACCCCTTACTTTTGAACACACTGTCTAACCTAGGCTTCTTACATAACACAGTCAAATGGTTTTAGAGCTACCTCAAGGATCATAAACAAGCAGTGAAATGGTCCAAAAAACTCTCACTCTTTCTCCACAACCGTACTGGAGCTTCCCAAGGCTCCATCCTAGGACCCCTACTCTTCAACATTTTCACAAACAACCTTCACACTGCCTCTCACCCTGGGACCCTCATTCAGTACGCTGATGATTCCACCATAATCTGCACTGCTCAATCACTACCAGAACTACCTTCAAAAACTCAACAGCTCTTTACTGCAGAACAAATGCCCAACTCTTTCTTAATCCAAAAAAGACAAAACTAGTACTCTTTCATACCAAAAACACCTCCCCTGTCACTGATCATTGCATCTGACAACACTGTCATAGAAATAGTACAGGAAACCAAACTTCTAGTTGACATCATTGACAATAAACGTTCATTTGTCCCCCATATACAGCAAAATATAAAAAAAAAACTCATGAAAAACTGGGACTTTTATATAGAAGCAAACATTTATTTATTGCAGCAACTAAAACTACCCTTACAAAAACATTTTTACTTCCCTCCCTTCTTTATGGTGCCCCTATCTTAACTAACTTACAAAATTCTACCCTAAGCAAGTTAGAACAGTGCTACAACAATGTTGCAAAGTTTGACACAAGCTCTAAATATCACACACACCACTGTAAACCACTCCTAGAGTTAAACCTGCTTGAACTCCCCAACCAACTTCCCTTTATTCAGCTATCTATGTTGCACAACCTTATTTTCAAGCCTACTGCCTGCCCTGCACTAGCCAATCTAGTCACACCTTACACACCAAATTGATCCCTACGATCAGAAGACAAACATCTCTTAGTTATCTCAAAACCCACAAGAAAACCTGGTCACTCTCTGTATTCATACTCTGCCTCTATACTTTGGAATTCACTACCTATAGCTACCAGGTCTATGCCTGGCCTAACCCATTTCAAAGCCTCTTTAAAAAATCATCTCAAAAATACATGGTTCTGCTCCTGTATAAAGCCTGCCTAATGCTCAGGTCTTCCTCCTTCTGTCACATTTCAATCCCTCACAGACTGCAAGGTCCTAAGGCTCTAACTCCTTCTCTGCTTCTATACCATATCCTTAAGGTACTGTTCAGGCTTTATTGCTTCCATTCTTTTTAACTGTCTCTCACTATCTGCATCATTAACTTTCTCGCTGCTATTTTCCTAACTGAAACTCGCATTCTATTTTGCATGTACTATAACAGTCAATGTCACACATTGCACTACCTACATACTACTTTTTTGAACACTGTCTACATCATGTATGGTGGGAGTGACTATTATTGTCTGTAATGTTTTAACTGCATAGAATTGTCTAGATTTGTAGTAATATATTACAACATCTTGTAGGAGTTTGTTCTTTCAACTTATTTTTGTATAGTATTTCTAATGTGATCTTTATTGTATTGGATTGAAGTGTATTTATATTGTACTGTATGTGGAGCTTTTCTCCCCCAGGCCTCTGCTGAAAATGGGTTCTGTAGACCCAGTCAGACCACCCTAGTAAATCAATGACAAATAAATAAATAAATAATATTATTGGCCATAAATATACAGATGTTATAATGTCTACAGCTAAAGGTACCTTGTTTCTATGTAGATATTAGCTGCCTAGGTTCCATGTTTTTGTAACATATTCTTTTTTTGACAGATTTACAGTTCTTATAGGTAACTTTAGGATGTGATCCCACTATCCTTCAGATATCCTGATCAAGTAATAGAATGTGCCCATTTATATTGATGACACTTAGTATATTTCTACTACCAGATGTAAAAGATAAAAATAGTCTATACTCATCTAACTGAATAAAACAGTCTTACTGATAAAGTTATTAGTTTTTTAGAAAAGTAGGGTTTCCCTTTATTCCTTCTCTCTGTAGCTAGTAACTGTGAACTCTGTTCCCATTTCCTTATACTGTAACCTTTGCTAACAAAATCACTGACTAATTGTCTAGATGAAATAGCGAGATTATCTTCATTGTTAGTTAGATATGATAAACGTAAAGATTGTCTTTTTAAGATGTTCTTAAATATATGTGTAGGATGCATGCTAGATTTCTCTAATAGGTTATCCTTCCTACATGGTTTCTTAAAGATTCCTGTGTATATTTGTCTATTAATTCTACTGATAGTAACATCTAAACAATGAATTTTGCCATGGAAGTATGCATAGTAAACTTTAGAAATGTAGTTGTAGATTCAATAGAAAGTAAAAATCTTTCCAAAGTTTGTTTGTCTCCCTTGCAGATAGGGAAAATATCATCAGCAAAATGTTTCTAGTAACATATGTGGTTCTTGTAAATGTCATTACTCTGGTCATAATTCATTTCCCACTGTGCCATAACAAGATTCACATAAGAGTTGGCACAGGGTGTGCCCATAGTAACACCATTTTTTGTACATAATATGCACCATGAAATACAAATACATTATTGTTTAGTATTAATTCTATAAACATACATATTAGATTTATACGACAGCCAAAATATGTGGAATGTGCTTGTAAATAATCTTTAACAAATTCTATACCAAATTTCTGGGAATACAGGTAAAGAGAGAGCAGACATGAAGAGTTACAAATTATACATCGTGTAGATGGTTTTTATCAATATACGTATGTAACAATTCTCAAAAATCTTGCATATCTCTAAAGATGGTAAATGTTTTTTTATAACAGAATTGAGCATGTTTTCCATGGAAATGACTAAGCGCTCGGTTAACCAACCCTTGCCCAATACTATCAGTCTTCAAGGACAGTTAACTAACGTTTGGTGGATTTTTGGTAATCCTTTTATGATAGGTATTAAAGGTGCTTCAACTAGCAAATAATCAAATAAATCTTTGCTTATACATCTACTAGCAATACAATTGAATTGGTCATCATGTACTCTATATATAATTTCTTTCACTACCTCTTTGTTGATATTAGTATATGTTTCTGTATCTGATAAGATATCATGCATTTTATTCATATAGCCTACCTTATCTAAAATTACTATAGCTCCAGCCATATCAGTGGGGCAAATGATTATGTCATTATTAGTTTGAAGGTCCTTTAGAGCTTTGTGTTCAATCCTAACAAGGTTGAACATTTTTTACATATCCCTGATCCATTGTTATACATATTGTAAAAATCATTCTTAAAGGATGGCATAAAATCTTCAACAAGTGGGTGTAACCATGAAGTATAGTGACTCTTTTTTTTTAATTTATTTCATTTTACATTTGTTTGCTTTGTTAGTCTGACTGGGCCAGTGGCCCCTTTTCAGCAGACATTCGGGTGGGAGGGGAAGCCCAAAAACGGAAAATAAACTATGATGTCCCTGCGCTGGCTCAGTAATCCAGGATCCTCAATCCTCACTACTGGCAACAGTGAGGAACATATACAATGGGAAGATGACAAGTACACACACAGTAAAGAACAATTTCTTTTACGAACACACAGAGATCACGGTCAGTCTCAGGCTGGTTTCTCCCTTTTTCTCCAGATCCCCAATAAGACTCCTGACTGGCACAACTACAGAGCTGAGCCCTTAGCCAGGGTTCCCAGCCAGGTCATCCCAACACTCTCTGTCTAGCCAGTGCTTCATGTCCCTCCCCAAGTAGCTGACACACGCACACTTTGAGATTTGAGGTATACACAAGCACACATCTGGGAAAGGCTGTCACAGGTGTACTAGCTATGCCCCCTTATGCCCAGACTATAAGGTAGTTATCACTGCCATCAGACCCCCTTATTAGCCACTTTAAGGCCCTTTCCAAAGGGTTACCAATTCTACTGTGTAATGTTACTATTATCCAAATGGTAAGTGTGACCAAGTGCAAGGCTATTTAGGAGTTGCATGTACAGTGTCACCAAATACATATGCAAGTACACTAAGAGCGTAAATATCTCTGACAAATATCAGCCACAAAGATAGGTTTAAATATATTTAATAATAAATAATAAAAGAACAAGACAATACTCAATCAAAAAAGTAACTGCAGAGTTCAGAATCACAGGAAATATTTTAAAACAACATTGAAGGACAGTCTCAAATAAATACAGAAAACATCTAAACTAATCTTTATATATTCCTATCTATATCTAAGAGAGATACTATGCCTTAATCTTACTTACAGATAACATGCAGGCAGAAGTGCTGATGATGGATGTTTCCAGGTCAAAGACAAAATACAAAATGCAAATAGCCTCTCTCTGAGAGAGTTCTTAAATTACTATCAGACATTACTGCTAGGTCAGCTTGGATGACATCACTCTTTGGAACCTATCTTCAGTTCCCAGGCTAACAGAAACTAACATCTCTGTGTTAAAAATACATATCTCTCAGATGTTTGCTGAAAACTGGAAGTCATAAAACAATTACACACTTTTACATTTTAGACCTACTAATTACTTTTCTCCAAGACATTAGAAAGTAACCTCTAGCTCTAGACATCCTGTCTCCTTGCTGAATTCACTAACTTTTATAGCATATCGCAGCACTTAATTTCAACTTATTTTCTTGAAGCCTTGTAAGTTATTCTTCTATGTTCCAGCAGGGTATGCTGATGTTACATTCTTGAAGCTCAGTACATGACATACAGTTCTGTATAGATCATATCAATATTCACACATGATGTAGAATTAGTTACAAAATTCCAGATAGCTGGGCTGGCAGTGTCACAACCCCCCACCCCCTCAAAAACTCAAGCTAGTTTTTCAAGTGACCATTGAGAAATGTTGCTTGAGAGAGTTGAGCCTCTCTGGGAATACCTCACCGCATTCCCTGTCTTGAGAGCCCATCTGGTTGGCAGTGCTAACCCCTCTGCGGTGCTGCACTGTCATATCATATGCTTGCAACCCTAGGCTCCATCTTAGTAACTTGGAATTTTGCTGGCTGGCTCAATGTAGCCATGCTAACGGATTGTGGTCTGTAACTACAGTGAATTTCCATCCAAACAAATAAGGCTGAAGTTTCTGCAGTGCCAACACTATAGCGAGGCATTCCTTTTCTATAGCTGCATAGCCTTCCTCCCTGGGTTGGAGCCTATGACAGAGATATACAACTGGGTGCTCTTCTGTCTCTGAAGAAACCTGGCTAAGTACAGCCCTCATGCCATGGTTTCACGTATCCACCTGCACAACAAATTCTTTTCTGTAATCTGGGCTGGCTAACACAGGCGGTCACCCCAAAGCTCCTTTAAGCTTCTGGAATACCTGCTCAAATTCTGGAGTCCACACTACCTTATCTAGCCTGTTTTTCCTTGTCAGGCCTGTGAGGGGAGGGGTTCCTATCAGAAGAGTGAATGCTTAAATTAGCGAACGCTCTTATATCGAACTTTAAAACGTGAAACATGAAAATGTCAAAGACACAGAACATTGATTTTTTTTCTCAGGGAAAAAAAAAACGATGGGCCATCCTCCGGACTTTGCTGTTTTCTCCAATGTGGTATGATCTCAGAGTTGGTATATTTAAATTGGGGGTGTGGGGGGCACAGCTCCCCACATTGGGGAGCGAGGGGGCAAAGCCCCCCACTTTATTTTGCCTGTACATTTTTTTTTTGGATCAGCAAATTTTTTCCCTGATCTGTTCCTTTAACATTTTAAGGTTTCATGTTTTTAAGTTCAATAAAAAAGCGTTCGCTACTTTTATTGTTTGATCTTCTGATATAGATGTGAGGGGAGCAGCTATGGTAGTATAACTGAGGACAAACTTTCTGTAGTGCCCTGCTGTCCCTAAGAATGCCCTCTCCTGCTTTTTGGCAACAGGGGCAGTCCATGCCTGAATGGCTTCCACTTTGGCAGGTTCTGGCCTGATATTACCACTCCCCACTCTATGTCCCAGGTAGGAGACCTCTGCCATACCCACCTGACATTTGCTGGGCTTAATGGTCAACCCTGCCTTCTGTAGTCTAACCAGCACCTCTCTGGCATGCTGAAGGTACTCTTGCCAGGAATGGCTGTAGATGGCAATATCATCTAGGTAAGCAAGAGCAAACTCTCCTGCTTCTGCTAGGATATGCTCTACCAGCCTCTGGAAAGTCACTGGCACATTTTTCATCCCAAAGGGCATCATTGTGAACCCATACAAGCCAAAAGGAGTCATAAAGGCTGACCTCTCTATAGCACTGGGGGTCAAGGACACCTGCCAGTAACCCTTGGTAAGATCACTAGTGGTAAGATACTTAGCCCCACCCAGCTGCTTTAGGGCTTCATCTGTCCTAGGCATGGGGGAAACATCTGACTCTGTGTGACTATTTAATTTCATGTAGTCCACACAGAACCTGATGCTGCCATCATTCTTTGGTACCAGCACTACTGGGAGGCCCAGGGACTGCTGGACTCCTGAATTGCCCCTAGTTCCAACATTTCCTGTATCTTCTCACTCAGAGTCTGTTTGACTCTCTCAGGCTCACTATAAGGGGCCTGCTTAATAGGCCTTTAGGTTCCTGTAGCCACATGGTGCTCACCAGGTGGGTGCATCCTGGTTTCCCAGTGAACATATCCTCAAACTCATGTAACACTGCTCAGATTTCTTAGACCTGGGTAGGGGATAGCAGCTGGGACATTGCTACCCCTTCCACTGAGGTGTCAGTCCGAGCCTCACTGAGGAGATCAGTCAACAGATCCCCCTCAGACTCCTCCTGCCATCCACTGCAAATACTCAGCAAAATGGCCTCCCTATCATGGTAAGGTTTCATCATTTTAACATGGTGCAATTTGTGCCCCTGCCTCCTGCCTAGCAGTTCTACCATGTAGTTAACATCACTGACCTTCCTTACTACTTTGTAGGGTCCCTCCCAGGCTGCCTGCAGCTTATGTCTGACAGGAATGAGGACCATTACCTGCTGCCCTACAACATACTCTCTAGCTCGAGCATTTCTGTCATACCAGACCTTTTTTGCTATTGGGCCTCTGCCGGGTTCTCCTGGGACAAGCCCATTAGTTCCCTGAGCCTTGTCCTGAGGTTTAGGATATATGCCACAACAGACTCCTTGTGAGATTTACACTCACCCTCCCACTCATCTCGAATAAATCTAGAGGTTTTCTCACCTTATGGCTATACAGCAACTCAAAGGGTGAAAAACCTGTGGATTCCTGGGGTACCTCTCTGTAAACAAACAGATGGGGCAAACATTTGTCCCACTCCTTCTTAAACTGGTCTGCAAATGCCTGTAACATCATCTTGAGTGTAGAGTTTAACCTCTCAATAAGGCCATTAGTCTGGGGATGGTAGGGGGTGGTCTTTTGGTGCTTCACCCTACAGTACTTCCACAGACAAGCCAGCAGGTCTGATATGAAATTTGCACCTCTGTCAGTCAGTTTTTTCCTTTGGAAAACCTACCCTGCTGAAAATCTCTAACAAAGCATTTGACACCTTTTCTGCCTCAATGGAGGACAGAACCACTGTTTCAGGGTATCTGGTAGCATAATCTGCTTCCACTGTGATATACTTTTTCCCTGTGGAACTTGGGGTACTCAGACGCCACACAATATCCATAGATACTTCTGAAATGGCTCCTCAATCACAGTTAAAGGCATCAGAGGGACTGTCACCTTATCTCCTACCTTGCCTACCTTTTGGCACTGTTCACAGGTCCTGCAGTACACTGTTACATCGCTGGAAATCCCAGGCCAATAGAAGTTCTGCATAATACGTCTCTTTGTACACTTTATGCCCATGTTACCTGCAAAGGGAATATCATGGGCTATGGCTAAAAGTGTCAGAAAGTAGGATCTGGGCAATACCAACTACTGTATTCTCTCACCCTATAGCCCTCCCTAAGGGGCCCACTCTCTATAGAGGGACCCTTTGTTCCAGTATACAGATTCCCGCTTCCCTTGAGAATCAGGTGCCTCACTAGTTATCTCCCTCAGGCCTTGCAATGTAGGGTCTGAAAGCTGAGCCTGTCTCAACTCTTCCTTTGTAACCCTTCCCAGCACCCCTTCCACAGGAAGTCTGGCATCCTCTGACAACGGTGCCTCACTGTCAGCCTGGGAACTACTACTACTCACCTCCACCCTTGCAGTCACTTTGGCCAAGGGAACATCAGTACCCACAAGCAGCTGTGGCTCATCTTCAATCTCACTGCTACAGGGTAGCTCCCTCCCTGAAGAAACCACCTCACCAGTCCTGGCTGCAAGTGTGCAGTCATTCTGGTCTCCCCCATGCTACCAGACCCACATGCTTGTCTCCAAGCCTGACTGTGTGCAATTGCATGCACACAGGGTACTGCATTATCAAAATCATTCCCTGTCAGGAAATCTGTAGGGATATCCTCAAACACACCCACTAGCTTGCTTCCTTTTCACCCTCCCAGTCAAGGTGAACCCTAGCCAGAGGTATTTGGACTGGGGTCTCTCCTAATGCTCTGACTGGAGTAGACTGCCCAAGCAAATAGTTCTCCTCTGTAACCATTGCAGGCTTCACAATGGTTAGGTCAGAGGCTGTGTCTCTCTTAGCCATGGCCTCTTTCCCATTCACTAAGCTTGGATATAAACTCTTGTGGCAGTTTGGTACCCTTTTTTCTTGAGACAACTTACTGCTGGCATTTTGTCATTCTCACTTACAGGCTCTCCCACCTTTTGTTCCCCATCTTGCCTCTGTGGACATCTACATGCTACATGGCCCCACTGGTTGCATTTAAAACACTTAACGCTTGATCCTGGATGTATGTCTGGACTAGTGGCTTCCCCTGCTACTGGCAGACTCTGTTGGGGCAGTCTAGGCTGCTCACCATGGGTTGCCTTGGATCCATGAGCAACACTGGGTGTCCCTTTCATGTGCAGTGATGCTCTACTTGCTAGATATAGGTCTCCCTTCTTTCCTAACACATCTGCAGTAGTGCATTGTCTATCAGCTAACCAGATTCTCATGTCCTCAGGCAAAATGCTAAGGGCTTCATCCCTCACCAAAAGGTCTTCCAACCATTTAAAAGTGGTGGCCATACATCCACTCACCCACTCATGAAAATAAGTGCTTAGTTCAGCAACATATTCACACACACTTTCATCTGACTTGTGTCTATGCTCACAAAACTTTTTCCTATACACTTCAGGTGCTAACTTAAAACATTCTAAAAGACAGTTCTTTACAACATTATAATTTAAACAATCAGTATCAGACAGTTTAGAAATTACAGTTACAGCTTTACCATGGAGTAAGGTGCTCAGGAACCGTACCCAGAGCCCTTGGTCAACATTATACTGTTTACATGCCCTTTCAAACATATGAATGAAACTATCAAAATAATCCCCCTCTGTAAATTGTGGAAGGAATTTACTGACCTTTGCTGCTTCTGTGGTTCAGTTACTCCCTTCCCTATTAGCTCTGTGACTATGGTGAAGAGTCAGCATCTCCTTTTCATGTTACATCTGCCTCTCCTTCTCTTCAGCTTCCAGGCATCACAGTTTCTCATTTTCCTCAGCCTTCAAATATTGATGTTTCTCGTTTTCCTTAGTCTCTAGATGCCTCAGTCTCTCTGCTGCCTCTGTTTCCAAATGCTTGGCAACTAGCTCAAGAGTCTTTAACTCCAGATGGATTTTTAACTCTTCTGTGGAAAGGTTGAGCTGTCCATTTTCAGAGATTTGTACATCTCCAAGGCCAGTCTGATTGTCCTCCTGGTTGCTATTCTGTGAAGCAGCTGTGACTAAAGCTACAATCATGTCTGCTTTAGTCAGATTGGCATGCACCAGTCCTTTAGCTGGGCAAATCTCAGCCAACTGGCTCCTTGTCTGCTTGCCATACTCCTCTGCTGACATGCTCACCTGCTATCCCTGACTAACTAAGCTAACAAAAAAATAAAACTATTGTGATATGAACTCTGAATGTTCACTACGTGGCTGATTGAGAGTACATACAACTTCAGTGACCACTGTACACAGGTTACAGGAATTCAATACCCGCACCACTACAAGCCAATTAATATGTGATGTGGTTAACACACCACTGTCAACCAGTTAATATGTGTTGTGGATATCCCACCACTGCCAACCAATTAATAGTTATATATTAGTGGAGGGGGTATTAAGTATGAGCTGAGGAGTGTGGTTCCACATTTTTGCTATTTGACATGAAAATAGGGATTCACCAAAAGAGCTATTGGCTTTCTTAATTTGTAATAGCAGTTTATTAGATAAGCAGGGGGAGAGAAAGTAGTGGTGTAAAGATATACTAGGTGTGTTAGAGCAGGACAGGCATTAGGTTGGTATAGGATGCTGTAGGCAAGAGCTAGCTGGTTAAGTGTTAGTAAGTTTGAAAGTTACGCCAGTGTCATTGTTTCAGAGCAGTACAGTGGGATATTATTGTGTAGGCCAGCAGCAAAATGAATGATTTTGTGGTAGCATGTTTCAGGTTTAGATAAGTCAGTCTTTCTGAGATTTGAGAAAATAGGTGAGGCATATAGTAGTGTGGAAATGAGGTATGTTTTGGCAGTTGCTTCTCTAGTTTATGGGGTGAGGAATGGTCTAGACCTATATAGACATCTGAGTTTAATATGTACTTTTTTAATAGTGAGGGGAATGTGTTTGTCATATTTCAGACTGCAATTTATTGTGATACCAAGTAACTTTGTGCTCTCTACTGGTTCAGTTATAGTTCCATTGGATGAGAATATGTGCATTGATGAATGGGGATTTGTTTTTTTTTTTTGTTTTGTTTTTTTATTTGAAAATATCATAAGCTTAGTCTTATTTGGGTTTAGTATGAGTTGTCATTTTTTAGGAAAAGTTTTGTCTGTGAAAGCAGATTTAGTCTTAGGTCCAGTAGGGAGGAGGCTGTGCAGATGACAGTGGACTCATCTGCATACTGTATATTTGTGGCATGGGGAGAGATGGAGCTAAGGCTGTTTGTAAAGATGGAGAAAAGTAGGGGTGGGGAATAGAGCCTTGTGGGACTCCTATAGTGATGGGTAGAAGTTTAGAGATTTCATTGTTATATACCACCAATTGCTGTCATTTGGATAAATAGCTGTAGAACCAAGTAATAGACTCTAGAGAGAGAGAGATGAATAGATGCTAAGTCAAGTAGCAATTTTTGATGTGATACAGTGTCAAATGCTTTTGACATATCTAAGAAGATGGAAGAAACTAGTTGGTTACTATTTCTATGGTGATTGATTGTGTTTGTGAAACTTAACAGGGCAGTGGTGGTACTATATTTAGGTTTGAAACCATGTTGGGAGTTGGAAAGGAGGTTGTTTTGTATGAGGTGGGAGAGTATTTGAGAGTGTATGCATTTTTCTAGTATTTTGCTGAGAAGGGAGAATATGGCAATGGGTCTATAGTTGGGACATTTGTCAGAGTTTTGTATTATTCATTGTGGGAAACAAAAGTTTTAACATAATTTTTTGTAAAACAATTTTATATCCGTAACTGTATCACAAAGCCTACTGGGTGTGGCTAGAATAAAAGAGAGTCCTTTTTGCAAAACAGCCATCTAAGTATCAAGCCAATTGATATGTAGACAAGATAAAAACTAGGTTGTCCAATTCTGTGTCTAGTACTTCTTTATTGCGAGCATTTGATTGCATTCCTTTGAGGGCATTCCCTACCTGCTTCTTGACCTGTCATTTTTTGAACGATCTCTAATGGGTAAAGGGAAGGAGTGAAACATCTGTTTATCCAGTGATACATGTGTTACTCCACTGGTTTGGAGATAGACTGCCACAACGTTTATAGATATCCTGAAAATCATGTTCTATAGAATTAGTAAAAACATTAACTTGAGCTATGATGTACATTTCTTCTTTACTTTGCCTTGAAGTCTGCATATTATTTACACTGGTGTTTACTGTGTCATTCAGATCTGCTTCTGCAGGATTTTTTTTTCAAGTCACTGCATCTTGATTGATCTATGCATCCTGATCCCCCCTTATTGCAATATTTGCACTGGCTTTTGAAAACAAAAAAATAGAATTTATTACATTCTGAACATTATTATCATTTGAAATAACATTAACTTGAGACACTGAAAATGTCTCTTTGGTGTCCTGTCCTAAAATCCGCATGTTGCATACACTGACTCTGTTCATGTCAGGCTGGTTTGCATTTGCAATTCAGCAATTTAACTTTGCATTCTGAATTAAATATGTTATAGCCTTTATGTTGATTTTAGATGACTATAAACTAGAATTTGTTAGAATTTGCACATTATTTAAATCTGAAACTATACTGATATAATGAAATAAAATTTTGAACAAGTCATACTCCTGAAACTCTCTTATAAGGACAATATTAGCTAATGTGACCTCTGTCATGATAAGGGGCATCATAATAATTTAGTAGTACAACACTGATCATTGGATGGTGGTAGAGATGGCTTGGCATCTGTTTAAGACTCTGGGATATATGTAGAGGTAGAATGCCACTAAGTGGTTAAACGCACACAAAAAGATTGTCTGGTTGTACCACATTTTGAAGCAGTTGGGACAGGTGTTAGTGATAAATAATGGGGAGGGTGAAAGAGTAGGCAGATGAGATTAGAATGGGATAAAATACTACAATGGATAGATTATGGAATTTTGGGCAGGAGATGTAGAGAAGAGATCACAAAGGGACACAATAAAAGCAGAGGAAAGGGAGTTACAGTGCTTATAAAATTATATTAAATGGTGTGAAAGAGAGGGCAGAATTCAGAAAATTATAGGCCTTAAGAAAATACCTAAAGGTGATGATATAAAGTCAAGTCTCTTCAGAAAATATCAGATATACTGTAAGATTGTGGTTGAGTAAGGAATGGAATACTAAAATATTAGCTAAGAAACTGAAATAACATAAAACACAGATATGAATACACACTATAAAAAGTGCCAGTATGACCCGATGGGCTACTATTTAGGATATAAGACAGAATTTGTGCTATTTGTGCTGGTCTCTAGGTAAGGAAATGGATGAAATGAGAGTATTCTTTCAGAGGTGGAAAGATTGTATTTTAACAAAAACTTGAGAGAGAGAGAGACAAAGACATTAAATCAAAACGTGAGAGTGCAGGAAGGTCTGGCAACAATTAAATACATGAAGAAAGGAATGGCAGGTGATCTAAATGGATTGAAACCTATTTTATAGTGAGGATTGAGGTATGTAAAAAAATTGTTGGATTTATCAAAAAATGACTGGTTTTATGAATGAGGTGAGGGACATCAGTCTTCTCCCACAATGCAAGAAGAAGTTGAGGATAATTGTGTTTGTCAAAGTGAAGAAAGATCCAGGGGCCTAGAGAACTACAGACATATTATTATCAATGTCAAGGGAAAGATGGTCAGGAGGGTGTTAGGAACTATATTGATGAAA